>NW_028261390.1:5033487-5205987 GCF_051295495.1 Thamnophis sirtalis
ATGCCTAAAGCAGGGACTAGAACTCACCGTCTCCTGGTGATTGGCCCAAAGTCACCCAGCTGAGGGTTTTTTGTCCCCAAAGCGGTTTTTGTCGGGACAAGGAGTTTGCTTCATGCTCTCGGGAAGCCTCGGTCAGAACAATTTTTACATCTACAGTCTGAGGACACCCCCACCCCCATTCTAATTTTAAAACCTGGCAGGACTTTAATTATCACTGGTTGGGGTTTTTTTTATAGGCCTCCGTGAGGACTAGTCTGCTGCGTGGGCGGCTGAGAAATGGAAAGAAAACCCAATGTTCCAAGAAACGGGCATGTCACCTGCAGATTCCAGAGCCATTCGCATTTCATAGGAACTCATGCTTCCCGACTTGTCCAAATCAAACTTCTGGAAGGCTGCTCACTCTGTTATGCCGCGCTAGGGATTTGAACTGCCAAACTGCCGACCTTTCTGATCAACAAGCTCAGCGTCTTAGCCACTGAGCCACCACGTCCCTATTCATTAAACTAGATACACACAATTCTAGCAACCATTTTTTTTAACGTTTTAACCTCCAATCCCCTAATAATTTCTGTTGCTCTTCTCTTCTCCCATACCCACCAAGCCATGCCTAGCAAGCCACACCCACAGAACCAGTAGTAAACAATTTTTGAATCCCATCTCTTCTGCCAGAGGCACCACGGACCGATCCTTTGCTGTTTCCAGGGTGGCCCCATGGGCCAGATCTAAGTACCCCCCGGGCCAGATCTGGCCCCCCGGGCCTTGAGTTTTACACTCCTGTTCTAGCGCCTCAACAACTTTTTTACACTGTGGTGACCAAAACAGGATTCCAAGTGTGGCCTTTCCAAGGGAGTGGTAAAGTATAAAGTGGTATTAACCCTTCGTGTGATCTTGATTCTATCCCTCTATTGATGCTGCCTAGAACTGCTAGACAAAACACACTCTTGGGTGCAGAGCTGGGGAGCACGAAAGAATAGCAATAAAATCTGAGCGCACAGTATGAAGTTCTGAACCATAAAAAGAAAACACAATAATAGAATGGAAACCTGTCTAGCAAATCCCTTGCTATTTTCCCCAATGCCCTTAAAGGAAACTGGGGTTTTTTTTGGGGGGGGGGGAAGCTAGATAGTCCCCTTCGTAGTGGGGAATTACCTGATTGCATAGGCTGGCTGCGGTGCTAAAAAAAAACAAAAAAACACAAGAATGGAAGAGCTATTCGTTCGGTTCACACTGCAATATCAGTTCACTGATTTTCATCCCTTTGATGAATTAAAACAAAACGATTCCAGAGGTATTTTGCGAGGAGCGTACTCCACTCCTCTGCTCACAATAGAATCCCTTATGCCACCAGGCTCGAAATTTTGGGCTTGGACAATCTGGAACTATGCCGATTAAGGTCTGACTTAAGTATAGTACATACAATTGTCTGCTACAATGTCCTACCTGTCAACGACTACTTCAGTGTCAACGCCAATAATACACGGGAAAACAATCGATACAAACTCAAGGTAAATTTGCTCCAAACTCGATTGCAGAAAATACACCTTCAGCAACAGAGTGGTCAACGCCTGGAATGCTCTACCTGACTCCATTGTTACATCCTCAAACCCCTCCATAGCTTCAATCTTAATCTGTCTACCGTGGACCTCACCCCATTCCTAAGAGGTCCGTAAAGGGGGCGTGCATAAGTGCTCCAGTGTGCCTTCCGTCCCTGTCCTACGGCCCCCATTTATTCATACCCATTTAAAGTTCATTTTTGGTGCAGGCTGGCATTTCAAAACCGAAAGAAACAGATTGTCTACTTCTACAACCCTTCTCTATAGCTTTAATGCTTCTGGTGAATAGTTTTTGTGTTTTCTTTTTCCTTTTGGAAAATCTTTTCATGCTGGAGTGAAGGGGCTGCATGAAAATGACCCATGAGGTGTGACAAGGAACAAAATGGTCCCAAATGAATGTATTATATGCTATGGAATGGTAGGTAGTTTTGTGTACAAAAATCCATCCAGTTTCTGCTTATTGAATCTAGCAGCCATGTGGAAACCAGCCCTAAATTCATTTGAGTTTCTTCTGAACTTGAGGACAATCAATCTCTCTCTCTCTCTTTCCTTTCCTCTTTCTTTCTTTCTTTCTTTCTTCTCTTTTCTCTCTCTGTCTTTCCTTCCTTCTTTCTTTTCTTTTTCTTTCCTTCTTTCTTTTCTCAGTGTCCTTCCTTCTCTTTTTGCTTTCTTTCTTTTTCTTTCTTTCTTTTCTCTCTCCTTCCTTTCTCCTTCCTTTCTCTTTTTTCTCTCTCTTTCCTTCCTTCCTTCCTTCCTTCTGTCTTTCTTTCTCAGTCTCCTTCCTTCTCTTTTCTTTCTTTCTTTTTCTTTCTTTTCTCTCTCTCTCCTTCCTTCCTTCTTTCTTTCTCTTCTTTCTCTCTCTTTCCTTCCTTCCTTCCTTCCTTCTTTCTTTCTTTCTTTTCTCTCTCTCCTTCCTTCCTTCCTTCTCTTTTTCTTTTCTCTCTCTTTCCATCCATCCTTCTTTCTTTCCTTCCTTCCTTCTTTCTCTCTCTTTTCTCTCTCTTTCATTCATTCATTCATTCTTTCATTTTTTCTTTCATTCATTCTCTTTTTTCTTTTTTTCTTTCTTTCTTTCTTTCTCTCCTCTTCCTCCCTCTCCTCCTCCTCCTCCTCCTCCTCCTCCTCCTCCTCCTCCTCCTCCTCCTCCTCCTCCTCCTCCTCCTCCTCCTCCTCCATAAACTGAAGAAGCTTCTTGGATGAGAACAAAGTGTCTTCAAGGGAAAAAAAACCCAAAAAAAGTCTACTTTGGACCTCTTGAAAAAACACCTTTGGGATAATCAGTCAATCAACCACAATGGAATGCCCCCCCCTCCCCCTATTTTTTAACTTCTCTCCCTGGAACTCAAATCCAGGTGAGAATCTGAACCTGGGATGCAAAAGATTCTGTTCTTAAGGCCAGGATATCAACCCAACCCATTTGAGTGCGGGGGATTAAAAGATTCATTTGCATCACTTGGCAGCCAAGGGGAAATAAAACCAAAGGGAAATCTGATGCTTTCCGCCCATCACAAAAGCCCCCTCCCCACTTTGAATCCCATTGTCCAAGGAAGCTTTTTCAAGGAGAAATGGGGCTGGGGAGAGGAGGAGGAGGAGGAGAAGCAACCTGTGGATGACTAAGGAATATCCCAAACGACGAGCGAGAGGCACAAAGGTAACCATTTACCCCAACATTTTGGTTCAGCGCTGATTAATTTTCCCGAGCATCTGCTTTCAACGTTTAATTAAGCCACCCGGAGAGCCCATCTGTTTCGGCCTGATAGGAAGTTATGATCATGGAAAGGGGAATTTTTAAAAGGCTGCATACCTCATTTAACAATGATGTTATAAAATTAGTGCTCTGATCAGGAAAAAAAAAAGCGAGAGAGAGAGAGAAAGAGAGAGAGAGACAGAGAGAAGGAAGAGGATGAGCTCGCTCTGATAACAACATTAATCAATTAATTAGCTCGGCATGTCAGCCGCTAAGGTTTCACTGACACTGTTTTAGCATACAAAGGGAAATTGCACTTTCCAGTGATAATTATAGTCTCTATACAAAAAGAAAAGAAAAAGAGAGACAGAGAAAGAGAGACAGAGGAAGACACACACACACACACACACACACACAGACACACAGGCAAAAAAATTTGTGCACCAAACAGGCAGTAATGCCGGCAGCAAACCACTGCTGGCCCTCCCCCTGCGCATGTGTGTATGACCTCCTGTGTCCTGTTTTTGGCCTAATAGGCCTCCCTTCAGCCTCCTGGGAGCAAAAACAGCCCCCCGTGAATGTGTATGTCACCCACCCTCCCCCGCATGTGCATGTGTGACCACCCCCCAGCCCTGTACATGCACGCACATCTCCTGCATGTGCCCCACCCCTTATGCGCACACTGCAGAGACCCGAAAATCAGCGGGCCGGCAGGAGGCATGCGTGCATGCATGGTGGAACTGAGCTGGGGCGACGGCTCATGTGCCCACAGTGAGAAAAGTCTGCGGACTAACTGTGGCGGACATGCCATAGGTTTGCCATCACAGGTATACGGTATAATTGCCATTGCAATTATACTCCTGAAATGAATGAATGAATTGTTTCCTGCAAAAGCCCACTTCCCTTTCGCTCCTCTTATTCCCTCTGGGAGGGGCCATTCACCGTTCACCTGTGTCTTTACTCCCAAGTCGACCCTGATTTCTTAGCTGTTCTTTTCTTCTGGCCGCTCTGTGCATGCGCACACTGGGAACAGGCTCCAGCTGTTCCTCTGCCTCACTGCTGTCTAGCTCTGAAGACAGCTGAGAACTGACAGACAGCCTTGGCCCCCTCTCTGCCTGCAACGCAGATCCCTTGTCCGAGCCTTCCTCAGCCCCCAGGACTGGCCCATGTTCCTCCCCAATATCCTTACTGTCTGACTTTGTTGCCAGCTCTGCTTGCCACTGGTGGGCCACAACATCTACAGAAATGCACAATTATTTTGCATCGACTAAACCTGGTTCCCACTTAGAATTTTTATTACAAGATGCGTGGGAAACGTAATCTGTGCATATTTGGGTTATGAATTAAAATGGTCTCCATCTCTCAAATGTACGCAAGGAAGGTCAGCTACTAAATTTTCTATTTCTCAGATGTTTTGACATCATTCTTACCTTCTCTTTTTTTTTAAATGAACAGGGTTTAAAAATATATGAATGAATTTTTGATTTTTTAAAAAACCATTGTAAATTAATGTCCAAGTGGAACAATGTTAATTCTTGCGGCATTACAGATGGGGACCAATGTGGAAATTTCTGGATAAAAGATGGGGAAAAGAGAATTTTTGTTGGTAGAGAGGTTTGGAATAACAAAATAGTAACACAGTAGTAACTGTGAGAGGGAACTTGGAGTCCTAGTGGACAACCATTTAAATAGGAGCCAGCCGTGTGCAGCAGCTGCCAAAAAAGGCAACACAGTTCTAGGCTGCATCAACAGAGGGAGAGAATCAAGATCACGTGAAGTGTTGATACCACTTTATAAGGCCTTGGTAAGGCCACACTTGGAATACGGCATTCAGTTTTGGTCGCCACGATGTAGAAGGAGACTCTGGAAAGAGTGCAGAGAAGAGCCACAAAGATGATTAGGGGATTGGAGGCTGAAACATTCTAATATCTCAGGGGCTGCCACAAAGAAGAGGGAATCAAGCTATTCTCCAAAGCACCTGAGGTTAGGTTAAGAAGCAACGGATGGAAACTAATCCAGGAGAGAAGCAATTTAGAACTAAGGAGAAGAAATTTCCTGACAGTGAGAACAATTCATCAGTGGAACAACTTGCCTCCAGAAGATGTGAATGTTCCAAGACTGGAAGTTTTTAAGAAGATGTTGGATAACAATTTGTCTGAAGTGGTATAGGGTTTCCTGCCTAAGCAGGGGGGTTGGACTAGAAGACCTCTAAGGTCCCTTCTAACTGTTATTCTATTCTATTTGGGTCAAAATCCTTCTTGTCGTGTATCTTTCACATTCTGGCTTCGCAAAGCTTGAGTATGTATACAGGAGGACTTCCCTCTTTCCCCTTTTATTTTCTCTTGCGAAAAACTGACACAGAAACCTATATTTAAGAAAGATGAATTCTGCAGTGTAAGAACTGGCATTTTGTTCTGTAAATTTCCATACATATTGATGGAGGCACTATCGATCAATGTTTTTTTTTTCCTTGCCTGGCTGAAAGGAGTAGGTTAGAGGCTAAATTCTATAGCACAAATGGGAGCATATGGCAGAAACAAACTTGTACTTTCTTGCAATTTGGTCTAGAATGGGAGCCAAGGAGGGTGGGAAGAAAGATGGAAAGAAAGAAAGAAAGAAAGAAAGAAGAAAGGAAGGAAGGAAAAGAAGAGGAAGAGGAGGGAGGGAGGGGAGGAAGGAGGGAGCGAGGATAAAAGGAATCAAGGATGAGGGCGGGAGGGCGGGCAAGAGTTCCTTCTCCTTCCTGCCTTCCCTTCCCTCCTCCCTCCTTCCCACCCCCTCTCCTTCCTTCCTTCCTGTCTTCCTTCCTTCCTGTCTTCCTTCCTTCCCACCTTCCTTCCTTCCCTCCTTCCTTCCTTCTTTCCTTCCTACTTTCCTTTCTTCCCTCCCTCCTTCCTTCCTCTCTCCTCCCTTCCTTCCTTCCTTCCCTCCTTCCTTCTTTCCTTTCCTCCCTCCCTCCTCCCTCCCTCCCTTCTTTCTTTCCTTCCCTATCTCCTTCCTTCCCTCTTTCCTTCTTTCCTTCCTTTTTCCTTTCTTCCCTCCTTCCTTCGTTCCTTCATTCCTTTCTTCCCCCTTCCCCTTCTTTATTGGTGAGAGAGGCAGCATATAAATTTAGTAAATAAATATTTGCAGCGACTTGAAACAGGAAGATAGCAATCAGCAATAGCAACAGCACATTTTTCTGTGTGTGTGTGTGTGGGGGGTTACGGCTGGACACCATTCAGAATTGATAGGTACCTTCCGTGTGAATTTTATTCCACGCTACATTTTCCCCAATTTCCATTATCTTTTATCGGCCTGGTCCTTCTGTCCTTTCCCCATATTTTGCTCCCCAAATGCCCATTCAGTAGTTCAACTCCATGGGCCGAGATTAAGTTTGTCTGCCCTTCTTTTCCACGCCACGAGAGCCGGCCAGATGTTCCTTGATCTTCCAAGGTTGGCTTGGCATCTCTCTCCGAGCGCTCGTTTCCTGTAGGGTCGCGCTGGAAGGCCAGATGTGTTTTTCAGCCTAATCAGAAATAATATTTCCGTGCTGTTGCGGAAAGTATTTCGGAGCAATATTTCTAGGTGCCAGAGCTGACATAATGGGAAGAACAAATTGGATTTATGGTCACCAACAGAGACATAAAAACGGGAAGGCTGCAAAAACAGAACATGGGAAAGTTAGTTGGAACTCACTTATTCTAAATTCTCCTCCTCCACGTGCTTCAGCCCACATCTTTTTAAAGGTCAAGGTGAAGGTTCCCCTCGCACATATGTGCTGGTCGTTCCTGACTCTAGGGCAGGAAGTACTCATCTCTGTTTCAAAGCCAAAGAGCCAGCGCTGTCCGAAGACGTCTCCGTGGTCATGTGGCCAGCATGACTAAATGCCAAAGGAGCATGGAATGCTGTTCCCTTCCCACCAAAGGTGGTTCCTATTCTTCTACTTGCATTTTTTACTTGCTTTCGAACTGCTAGGTTGGTAGAAGCTGGGACAAGTCACAGGAGCTCACTCCGTTACACGGCGCTAGGGATTCGAACTGCTGAAGTGCTGGGTTTTTTTTACTACTAGTTCTGTGGTTATGGCTTGGTGGATGTGGCTTGGTTTGGTGGTCATGGCAGCAGGAGGATACTACAAAATCCTCATTCCCTCCCCACCCCACTAACCTGCTTTCCAGCTCCATTCTCCTGTGCAGGGCAATGGAAGAAGACCCAGCCGACTAGTTGGGACTCAGGAAGCAGAGAATAGATGGGGCGTGGCCAGCCAGAGGTGGTATTTTCAGGTTCTCCGAACTACTCAAAATTTCCGCTACTGGTTCACCAGAACAGGTCAGAACTAGCTGAATACCACCATGCTATCCATTGCGCATCAATTAACTGGAGGCAGTTATTCCATGGGCGAGACCTCTGTAAGGTATTAAAGCCCCCCAAAGGCCAATCCAAATTGTGGAAAATATTCTGCTTAAAACATTGGGATGTACAAAACACACAACCAATTTTGGGACAAGTTGCTTCTGCCCATAAATCTAGATCCCGGATATATATATATTTTTTAATGAAAAAAAAAAAAAGAGCATTCTTTGCCACCGTTATTATTTTGCAAGAGCAGAAAGATTTATGAGACCCTTCTCAAATAGCCTATTAGAAAGTTCACAGTAGTTTCACATCAATTTTGCTCCAGACATAGATGGAAAACGTTAACGGTGATGGGGAGATGTCTACTTCATAAACCTACCAGCTATTCATTTTGCATGATCGGAGCTCTGCTTTGAGCCCCTGGGTGATGGATGGCATCCTGCCACCAGTTCAGCAGGAAAGGGTTAAGCAGCCAACCGGCGGTGGATTTTGGGTGGAAAAAAAATCAAACTTTCAGCAACTAATCAGCAACGAGATTTTCTGTTTCTCGCAGGTGAGTTGTTCGAAAGGGAGATGGGGTTGAATGTGGCCCAGAATCACAGGAGGAAAGGGGTTTTTCTGAAGGAATAGAGAGACAACACAGCATGACATCTTTGATATACAGAAAGGAGGCAGTGGTGAAATCTAATTTTTTTTCCTACCGGTTCTATGGGCATGGCTTGGTGGAGGTCATGTGACTGGGTAGGCGTGGCTTTGTAGTCATGTGACTGGGGTGAAAAGACAGAAACTCACTTTAACAATGACCTGCTGGAACGGGGGGATGGACTAGAGGACCTCCAGGTCTCTTCCAGCCCTGGATTGCTGCGTGCTCTTTCAAGGTTGCTCTGTGTGCTCTTTTCAAGGTTGCCACAAAGAAGAGGGAGTCAAACTATTTTCCAAGGCACCTGAGGGTAAAACAAGAAGCAATGGGTGGAAACTAATCAAGGAGAGAAGCAACTTAGAACTGAGGAGAAATTTCCTGACAGTTAGAACAATTAATCAGTGGAACAGAAGTTGCCTCCAGAAGTTGTGAATGCCCCAACACTGGAAGTCTTTAAGAAGATGTTGGATACCCATTTGTCTGGAACGGTAGAGGGTTTCCTGCCTAGGCAGGGGGTTGGACTAGAAGACCTCCAAGGTCCCTTCCAACTCTGATATTATATTGTATAATATTATTATAATATTAATATATTAATCAGTGGAACAGAAGTTGCCTCCAGAAGTTGTGAATGCCCCAATACTGGAAGTCTTTAAGAAGATGTTGGATACCCATTTGTCTGGAACGGTAGAGGGTTTCCTGCCTAGGCATGGGGTTGGACTAGAAGACCTCCAAGGTCCCTTCCAACTCTGATATTATATTGTAAGGTATCCACTGAAGTTGCGTCAAATGACAGGTTTGTGGTCATTTCTCCCTCTCCTTTTTCCCTCCCCCCTCTCTCTTTCTTTTGCAGCCCCCACCCCCATTTTTGGCCTAGCTTCCCCCCCCTCGCTTTTCAAAGCATTTTTTTTCCTGCCGGTTTGGGTGAAACCACTTTAAAGTGGGGTGGGTGGGGGGGGGGGTGGATGGATGGATGGATGGATGGATGGATGGATGGATGGATGGATAGATAGATGGATATTGTGAGGTTTTAATACTTTCTGAGTTTGGTTGGGTTTTTTTGACATTTTATTATCCAGCTAGATAATGTCATCAGTGCTAGAAGTGGCTTGCATTTATACACAATTGGCTTGCCCTGTTAAAGTTACTGGGTGTAGTGTGTGTGTGTGTGTGTGTGTGTGTGTGTGTGTGTGTGTGTTCCAGCATAATTCTGGAACGCCTCAAGAAATTTCAACCAAACCTGGTACACAGATGATTTCCTCTCTGGAGAAAAATCCTGTGTGGCTAAGACACCCCTAAAACACCTCGAGGGTGTGTGTTCTGTTAAGATACAGTCTGTTGTGCCTTAAAATGGCTTCTACTGTACCGCCGTAAAATGCTTCCACTGTACAGCGCAGTGGAGTTGCCATGGTAACGGCTTCACGGTACTCCACAAAGTGGCTCCCTCTGGTAAGGGGGAAAATCGGACATAAGAAATTATATTTGGTCCAGACATTTTGCCCCTATAAATAAATACCCAAGCAATGCCGGGATATCGGCTAGTTACAGATAAAAGGAAACATTTCACCTTCTTAGTGTATGATTAAATGATGCCAACGTATCCAGCTCAGTCATCCTGTCCCTAGAGGTGACTATTTCACGGCGTGTCTTTGTCACCAAGTAGCAGTCTTTGAGAAACTGATTGATAACTTTGGGATCTCCGACTTCCGTAGAGTGATTTATATACGATGTCTCTGGATATTTTTTTAAGGAAATGTCTGAAGCGGTGACTCAGGTCAGAATAAAATACACAGCATAAAAAATGTGCACAGTTTCACCAAAACTTACCTTCCACATTACTTCTTGGGTAGTAACACAGCAGAGGCGTAGCAATCAACTCTTCTGCACTAATCAGCTGAGAGGATATAGGTAAGTAAAGCACAAGGACGGGCCGCCCACCTGACCATCGCAGCAAACCGGTTCGCTCTCAGCTGATAGTCGGAGATACTGATTCATCGGAACGACTCCAAACCGACTGAATCCCACTTCTGGCTGTAAAGCACTGTGAAGCAGTATATAAGTGCTATTGCTATTGTTATTGTTTGTTTAACCATGTATTTGTTGTTTATCATGCTTTTATAGTTGTTTGTAGATAGCTCAAGGCTGGAAACATACCTCATACTCCTTCCTTTCTCCTGTTTTTCCCACAACAACAACCCTGGGAGGTGGGTTGGAGAGAGAGGGAGGGAGAGAGGGGGAGGGTTTAACTGGCTTTCATATCTAAGGCAGGACTAGAACTCACCATCTCCTGGTGATTGGCCCAAAATCATCCAGCTAGCTTTCATGCCTAAGATGGAACTAGAACTCACTGTCCTCCTAGTGATTGGCCCAAAGTCACCCAGTTGACTTCCACGCCTAAGGTGGAACTAGAACTCATTGTCTCCTGGTTCCTAGGCCAGCACCTTAACCACTAGGCGAAGAACAGTAGTAACTCGAGTCAATGGGACATCTTCATCCCATTGCATAAGTGGCTGAGATGAAATTTGCCACTTGGTGATCTTGACTTATGGTCAAAAGATTGTTCATGGTCCTTAAAGGCCACCCAATTCGTTTGTAGGTCTCTTTAGAACAGGTAAAGTCATCTCCACATGGCATCCATTTTTCTTTTTCATATACCTCTCCAGTAAACACTGAGAGAGAGAGAGAGACACAGAGAGAGACAGAGACAGAGAGAGACAGAGAGAGACAGAGACAGAGAGAGACAGAGACAGAGAAAGACAGAGAGAGGGAGAGAGAGACAGAGAGAGAGACAGAGAGAGAGAGACGGAGAGACGGAGAGAGGGAGAGAGACAGAGAGAGACAGAGAGAGGGAGAGAGAGAGAGAGAGAGAGGGAGAGAGAGAGAGAGAGAGAGAGGCACAGAAGTGCAGTGAATAAAAGGTGAAAACAGAGACAAAAATAATCAGATGTCAAGTTCAGACGTGTCTCCCAAATGGTTTCCCCCTTTAACGCACTTCAGCAACTGGAACACCATCCGTGGTGGCGAATGAGGGGAGTTGAGGGCCATTGAGCACTCTTAATTTCCCCAATGCTTTCAAATTATGGCAGCATCTGTTCTAAATAACTTTCCACATATCAGGAGTGGAAAGCAGGTAATTAGCTATCCCTCTTCCTCCCAGGCAGAGTATAGGGCCTCTTCATTTAAATCTTTGTTATGGATGGACAGTCTGGATCCCATGGTAGATTCAGAAGATTTGCAGGCAAAATGAAGACTCGGTAAAGGAAGAAGAACCGGAATATAAGAGAGTTGGAAATTGGTGATTGGGCCAAAGTCATCCAGATGGTTTTGATTCCTAAACAGGGACTAGAACTCACACTCTCTTGGTGATTGGCCCTAAGTCACCCCGCTGGCTTTCATGCCTAAGGCAGGACTAGAACTCACCATGTCTTGGTGATTGGCCTAAAGTCATCCAGACGGTTTTGATTTCTGAAGTGGGACTAGAATTCACTATCTCCTAGTGATTGGCCCAAAGTCACCCAACCTCCTTTTATGCCTAAGGCAAGGCTAGAACTCACAATCTCCTGGTGATTGGCCCAAAGTCACCCATCTGGCTTTCATGCCTAAGGCGGGACTAGAATTTAGAGTCTCCTGGTGATTGGCCAAAGTCACCCATCTGGCTTTCATGCCTTAGGCGGGACTAGAATTTAGAGTCTCCTGGTGATTGGCCCAAAGTCACCCATCTGGCTTTCATGCCTAAGGCGGGACTAGAATTTTAAAGTCTCCTGGTGATTGGCCCAAAGTCACCCATCTGGCTTTCATGCCTAAGGCGGGACTAGAATTTTAAAGTCTCCTGGTGATTGGCCCAAAGTCACCCATCTGGCTTTCATGCCTAAGGCGGGACTAGAATTTTAAAGTCTCCTGGTGATTGGCCCCAAGTCACCCATCTGGCTTTCATGCCTAAGGCAGGACTAGAATTCACAGTCTCCTGGTGATTGGCCCAAAGTCACCCATCTGGCTTTCATGCCTAAGGCGGGACTAGAATTTACAGTCTCCTGGTGATTGGCCCAAACTCATCCAGTCAGATGTCAGCCCTACAGTGAGACTAGAACTCATAGCTCCTGGTTTCTAGGCCAGTGTCATAACCACTCTACAAGGCTGAAAAAAGGAACCACAAATGAATTGTGTCTGACGTGTGTGATTTCAATTCCAGTCCATACATCTTTTCTGCACCTCGTCTGCCTGACTATACATCTTGTGGGCTAAATTGCATCTATTTGCTTATTTTTGGACCGGTGCGTCGCACCCACAGAATATCAATGGGTCCCAGATCAATGGCTCTTCCAGCGACCTTGGCAGCCAACGGTCTTCCCGAACTGCGCAAATAAGAAAGGCGCAGGCGTGAGTTGGGCTGCTCCAAATCGAAGCTGTGCTGAACAACTCTTTGCAACGTGCGGTTCAATCCAGCCGCCATTCTCACCGGCGCAGGGAATTGCAGTCAGTCAGAGAACATCACTTGCCCCATCGACAGAGCCCACGAGGGAGTTTGTCTCTTCTCAAGACCACGGCGCCCTTTCGTGCTGCTAAAATAAAATGGTCTGCAATTCCGTGGCTTACCAGTTTCACCCGAGAGCTAGCGATTTCCTGTCAGTTCATATCCATCAGATGCTGATGAGACATGAATGGATAGCTGTGTTTTGTTGGTGTTCGCTCGCCGGTGTAATGTAGAACATTGAAATGGTTTTCTAGTAGGCAAGTGACATTCTCTTAATTCTTTTTTTTTTCTTCAAAAAGAGAGTGGGGGAGAGGCAGAGAGAGAGAGGGAGAACAAAGGTTGACAGAGAGAGGGGGGAGGGAGGGAGGGGGAGAGAGAGCAGGAGGGAGAGATGAAGGGAGGGAGGCAGAGGGAGAGGCAGAGAGACAGAGAGAGAGGGAGAGGGAGTCAGAAAGAGAGGGAGGGAGGGAGGGAGGGAGAAAGGGAAACAGAGAGAGGGAGGGAGTCAGAGAGAGAGACAGATAGAGAGAGAGACAGAGAGGGAGAGAGTCAGAAAGAGAGGGAGGGAGGGAGGGAGAGAGAGAGAAAGGGAGACAGAGAGATAGAGGGAGGGTGGGAGAGAGAGATGAGGGAGGGAGGGGGAGAGAGAGACAGATAGACAGGTAGACAGACAGACAGATAAACAGATAGACAGACAGACAGAAACAAAGACAGATTAATATTTATTTAGGAATCTTAATACAATGGCATGCCTGCGATTGAGGAAAATTGAATATCTCGAGCAGATTTGCATTTAACAAGAATGAAAAATGCTCGAACAAGTTTTCTCTGACGCTCATTGGGTAATAATGCGTTTGCTGGAAAGGATAAGCAAAATCAGAAATTGCCTTGAGAGTCTTTCTTATGTGCCTTTCTATGGCCTGTATGATTGGGACATGGGGGTTCAGTGGCTGAAAATCTGCTGTCTTCTTGGCATCATCATCGTTATCTGGATTCCAAGCAGTTACATCCGGTGGATTCTGTACACCATCCCATAAGCCCATAAACCTTCCCTAAGCAGGAGTAGACTACATTTCATAGACCAGGAAACATAGTTTGTTCCAGTGGTGGGTTTCAAAAATTGTTCGAACCTACTCTGTGGGTGTGGCCTCCTTTGTGGGAGTGGCTTGCCACCCATGTGACCGGATGGGAGTGGCTTGTTGCCCATGTGACCGGATATGAAGATGCCGACGACACTTGTCAGAACCACCTTAAATTACCTCACACACAGCCCTGGCATGCATAAGAATAGGATGTAAACTTCTTTTTTAAAAGGCATCTTTGGTTTGTGTTAAAACAACTTCAATACACGCAATGTTCTGATTGCACCACAAACGCAGTAGTCATCCTTACCTTTCACAGAGGCACTGAGTTTTATAAATACGAGCATGATAGTGTAGAATAATCATATCCAAGGACCAGTGGTGGGTTTCAAAAAATTTAGGAACCTCTTCTGTAGGTGTGGCCTGATTTCCAGGTCCACTGGTGGAACCTCTTCTAACCGGTTTGCTAGATTTGATGAACCGGTTCTACTGAATAGGTGCGAACTGGTAGGAACCCACCTTTGGTTTGTTTCATCCAACCGGGTTATCATCGATAGGCTTGTTGATGGGTCACTCGCCATCTTCTCCAGGATAGTAACAATCACTAAATACACAGCTGTCTGTATGCGGTATTGCGTATCAACACCAACTCTCCTTTAGCTACGTCTGGTACTCTCTGGGCCCATAACTAGTGTTAGGTAAGCTCCCCGTTGGGAGAGCGAGTACGTTCAGAGAAGCATTGTGAGAGTTGTGTTGGAGAACACACTGTTAGAATTATATTCCTAACAGGTACCATCATCAGTGCTAGTTATAAAATAAAGATAGACTAGCACTGATGATGTTACCTAGTTTGGGTAATGAAATGTCTGCAAGAAAACAAGCAAACTCAGAAAGCACCAACGATCCTTGATACCCAATTTCTGCAACCGTTCTTCCTATGTTTTAGCCTCCAGTCCCCTAATCATCTTTGTTGCTCTTCTCTGCACTCTTTCCAGAGTCTCCACATATATATTTTTAAATATCATGGTGTGACCAAAACAACTTCCAAGTAATTTATGCAAAAGTTACTTTTCAAAAAAGCAACTGGACTTTCTTGGTGTTCTTTTTTTACCTTGAAAGCATTTCACTTCTCATCCAAGGAGTTTCCTCAGCTCAAGGTGAGTTGGCTGTGGTGAGTTGGCTCTGGTGAATTGGTGAGTTGGCCAAGGCAGGTTGCTCTATGGTGAGTTGGCCATGATGAGTTGGCTGTAGCAAATTGGCCATGGTGCAGTGGTGGGATTCAGCCAGTTCGCACCTGTTCGAGAGAACCGGTTGGTAACTTTCTAAGCAGTTCGGAGAACCGGTGGTTGGAAGAAATCTCCTTTTGGCTTTTTCCCACTTTGCAGGGCTAATCCTGAAAGGAAGGCAGGAAGGAAGGAAGGAAGGAAGGAAGGAAGGAAGGAAGGAAGGAAGGAAACATTTTGGTGTTGTTTCTAGCCTCATCTCTATTGCCCTGCTTATAGAAACTGCCTCTCCAGTAACCCTTATTACATTCTAACACCTAAGGCGAAGCAGCGCCCATCGGTGTGAGTGACGTTGAATTGGCCATGCCCACATGGTCACATGACCACCGAGCCACGCCTACGCAGATGATGATTAGGGCAGAGAACCGGTTGTTAAATTATTTGAATCCCACCACTGCCATGGTTTGGCCACAGCAAGTTATCCCATTCCGTCGAGTCTCCCTACCTTTATTTTTAAGGGATGACCTGAGGACTAATGTTTTGGGAGGGGAAAGCTGAAAGAGGAGGAGGAAAATATTCCTCCCTTCCCCTTTTCCAAACCAGGCATCATTTTCTACACCTCTGCTTCGTTTATTTATTTTATATTATGAAATTCATTCCTTAGCCCCCTTTTCCCTTTGTGCTAAAATGCTCCCAGGCAGGCAGTAGCTTAAAGAGAGAGAGAGAGGAAAAAAATGACAAATCACATCCAGAAGTTATTTCCTGCAAGTCCTTACAAAATCATCCATGCTTCATGCTGGGAAGATCTGTGAGTACACCAATCCAGCATTTCCATCTCATCTCCAATGGTGTGGCGTCTTTTTAGTCCTTCTTTAGATAAAAAAATGAGATTTTGACGGAAGGAAAGAAGCATATTCTTTTACCTTAAAAAAATGGCCTGAAAATGTAACAGGGACTCCTATTTTTACTTTACAAATTAAACCTTCTCTGGGTTGACCTTCAAGGGAAAATATCAATGCTGCCCTTTTAATTAACAGTACCTTGTGATTGTTGCACACACTCACACATACACGCGCACACACACAGACACACACATGTCTTTCCAGCTTGATGAAATCAAAGGGGGATAGAAAATCTATAATGCTGGAAGGGATTTCGAAACCAAACAACCAGACTTTGCAAATTCCCTTCGTTGCAATTCCTCCAAAATTGCCCAATAATAATAATAATAATAATAAAAAACGTAGACCATTCTCCATTGGTCAACACAGAGATGGGAGGGTGTGTGGGGTGTGTGTGTGTGGAAAGTGAGTTAGCTGTTGCATGATTGTGCATCCATTTCAAGTTGTGAAGTTGTCTGTAGATTTGTATCTATCTATATTATTCAGTTCAGGGGTGGGTTTCAACCGGTTCGCGGCAGTCCCCGCGAACCGGTTGGTCGGCGAACCCGGAAGTAAGTAACTTCCGGGAACGGCGAAGGGCGCGCCCGCCCACCCACGTTCCTTACCCGGTTTTGACGAGTTCTGCGCTTCCACGCATGCGCAGGACGCATACAGCGCCTGCGCGATCCTCCAGGAGCAGCTGGAGCATCGCACAGATGCTAGTACGCATGCGTGCACTGCGCGCGTGCACAAGGACGCCGCCGGCCGGCGAGAAACCCACCCCTGATTCAGTTATACGTATGTTGTTGGTTTGAGCTTAGCGATTCGGTTGAAAGCGTTTCGTCCCCATTCGAGGAGGCGTTTTAAGTGAGCAGTTATTTGCAGAGGTTTCCAAAAAAACAACTCGCAGAAAACTTTGAAGTTTGAATTTACCGTGGCAGCCAAAGGAGAGAAAGTTTTCGCATTAAGACAGCCGCTATATATCAACAAGGGTCATTTCGAGAAAAGGATCACAACTGAAATGGAAAAAAAAAAGGGGAGCATTTGCAATTTGCAAATTGAGCATGAATATTGATTTCCATTAAGAAATATTCAAATTGGATCTGCATACGTGAAGTCGTTGGCTTCTCATTTGTCATCACTTAATTTGCCTGAATTCAATATACCTCGGGCGACTGTTTATCCTGATAAAAGAGGAAGTGACACAAAGCCATTTAAATCCCATTTAAAAACTGCGCTAAGCATTAACACGCTGGCGCATGTTAAAAATAGGCCCGGCTGGTAAGAGGATTGTAAACTGATAGGTCCCAAGGATGTGCATGGTGTGCAGAAATATGTTTCAACCATCAATTTATTCCTCCTACAGCTTCACATGAAATGAAATGTTTTTATAAAAAGATTAAAAAGTAAATAAAGTTGGTATATCACAGTAGATTACAAGATAAGGTCTGTGAGAGAAGTTCTGAAATTGAATTATTGGTTACAGGGAAGGGAAAGGAAGGGAAGGGAAGAGAAAAGAGAAGAGAGAAGAGAGAAGAGAAAAGAGAAGAGAAGAGAAGAGAAGAGAAGAGAAGAGAAGAGAAGAGAAGAGAAGAGAAGAGAAGAGAAGAGAAGAGAAGAGAAGGAAGACATGTCCTTCTAGATTTAGTTCCAAGTGGGGGAAAAGACACTGGATGCATGGAAGTTGCTTGGAAAGAAGGTTTATTGATGATGGACAGGACCACATGGCTTGAGGTCCCGGTGGGGGGGGAGGGAAGAGATGCTGAAAGTCCCTGGGTTTTATGCCCTCTCTGGGCTTTTGAATTTGACCTTGTATTCTGATTGGTTGTCAAGACTCCCATGGGGCCATGCAGGGGCAACTCTGTAGGCTGTCCTGAGTCCCAAGCTTGGCTGAGCCTTGCTGGATTAATATGTCCTAAAATATCTAATTTTTCTAGGAGAGGGGTGGGTGCTGACTTTCTATAAAAGAGAAGAGGAAGAAAGGAGAGAGGAAAGGGGCAAAAGGGAAGGGAATGAAAGAAGAAAGAAAGAGAGAAAAAGGAAGAAAAGGGAAGAGGAATGGACAGGAAAAGAAGGAAGAAAAAGAAAGAAAGAAAGAATGAATGAAAGAGAGAGAGAAAGAAGATTGAGTGTATTGTTGTCTTATTTATACAAATAATGAAGGATGGATGGATGGATGGATGGATGGATGGATGGATGGATGGATGGATGGACGGACGGACGGACAGACAGATGGACCGACCGACAGACAGACAATTAGAGAAAGAGGGAGAAAGAAAAAAATATTAGAATACTCTGATAGATTTAAGCAGTTTAGTGTTAAAAATAGATAATAAAAACAAAAAATTGGGAACACCATTCTTTTCCCTGTCCATATGAGAGCTTACTTCTCAAATAAACATCCAACTGTTTTTGGAACAGGGCCTAAATGAGGTACACAAGTTTTGTGCAAAGTTTGGGTTGAAAGGCAACTGGCTCAAGCTGAATAGAATAGAATAGAATAGCATAGCATAGCATAGCATAGAATAGAATAGAATAGAATAGAATAGAATATACAGTAGGGTAGGGTAGGGTAGAGTAGAGTAGAGTAGAATGAAGAGAGTAGACTAGACTAGACTAGAATAGACTAGAATAGAATGAAGAGAGTAGAGTATTGTAGAATGAAGAGAGTTGAGTAGAGTAGTGTAGCATAGCATAGCATAGCATAGCATAGAATAGAATAGAATAGAATAGAATAGAATAGAATAGAATAACAGAGTTGGAAGGGACTTTGGAGGTCTTCCAGTCCAACCCCCTGCCTAGGCAGGAAACCCTACTCCACTTCAGACAAATGGTTATCCAACATCTTCTTCAAGACTTCCAGTGTTGGAGCATTCACAACTTCTGGAGGCAAATTGTTCCACTGATTCATTGTTCTCACTGTCTCTTTTCATGAAGGCTCTTTGAAGTGCCTCCTTCCAGCTACAAGGCAATCGCTGGCTCTTCCGATGCCTTTTCATGTCATGTTCAGTCATTTCCACTTATCAAAATGCCAGGGGGGCCAATCTTGTCCAAATGCTTAGAGAGCCAGAAAGGATGTTTCAGGTATGCCTGACTTCCCTCATTGTCCATTTCATTAGCAGTCTGCTCACCGGCCTGCACATTTTCTCTGAGTCAGCCTTTCTCCCGCCTGTGAATGTTCTCGCCTTTCCCTTCTCCTTTGGAAAGTCATCTTGGCCTCTTCACCTTTGAGCTGCTGCTCCAGGATATTACACTCTTAATACAGAGACACCAAATCCATTTGGCTTAGGAGGAGGTTAGAATATTATTACAGGACTGACACAAGGATGCTGGGAGAGGAGGGGAGAAAAGGAAAGGAAAGGAGGAAGAGGGAAGGAAGGGATGGGACAGGACAAGAAAGGAAAGACAGGACAGAATAAGACAAGAAAGGAAAGGAAAGGAAGGAAAGGAAAGGAGGAAGAGTGAAGGGAAGCGGAGGAAAAGGGAGGGAAGGAAGGAAAGAAAGAGGAAGGAAAGCAAAGGAAAGGAAAGGAGGAAGAGGGAAGGAAAGCGGAGGAAAGGGAAGGAAGGAAGGAAAGAGGAAGGAAAGGAAAGGAGGAAGAGGAAAGGGAAGGACGGGATAGGACAAAAAAGGAAAGGAAAGGAAGGAAGGGAAGAAGAGAAGGGAAGGGAAGGAAAAGAGAAAAGAAGGATAGGACATCAAAACAGGACAGGACAAGAAAGAAGGAAGGGGGAAGGGAAGGGAAGAAGAGGAAAGGGGAAAGGAAGGAAGGAAAGAAAGAGGAAGGAAAGGAAAGGAGGAAGAGAGAAGGGAAGGACAGGACAAGAAAGGAAAGGAAGTGAAGGGAGGGAAAGGAAAAGAGGAAGAAAAGGGAAGGGAAGGACGGGACAGGACAGGAAAGACAAGACAGCAAAGGAAAGAAAGGAAAGGAGGGAAAGGAAAGAAGGCAAAGAAAAAGAAAGGAAGAGAAGGGAAGGGAAAGGAAAGGAAGGAAAGGGAAAGGAAAGGAAAGAAAAGAAAAGAAAAGGAAGAAAGGGGAGGGAGGAAGGAAAGAAGGAAGGAAGGACGGACGGAAGGAAGGAAGGAAGGAAAGAAAGCTGGACAGCCATCTGTCTGGGATGATACGAGCCCTCCTGCCTTTAGCAAGGGGTTGGACTAGAAGACCTCCAACATTTCCTTCATCCCTAGTTTCTAGGATTCTACGAACTGAAACACTTTTAATGGAGAAGTGATGCACAATTTACATCACCTAGCCTCCCTCAAAGTGCATGAGATCTGACTGTGAATGACTGAAGGTGAATACAAAAGGAATAGATAGATAGATAGATAGATAGATAGATAGATAGATAGATAGATAGATAGATAGATAGATAGATAGATAGATAGATAGAGATAGATAGATAGATAGAGAGATATAGATAGATAGAGAGATAGAGAGATAGATAGAGATAGATAGATAGATAGATAGATATAGATAGAGAGATAGAGATATAGATAGATAGATAGATAGATAGATAGAGAGATAGAGAGATAGATAAATAGAGATAGATAGATAGATAGAGATAGAGAGATAGAGATAGATAGATAGAGAGATAGATAAATAGAGATAGATAGATAGATAGATAGATAGATAGATAGATAGATAGATAGATAGATAGATGATAGATAGATAGAGATAGGGAGATAGAGATAGAGAGAGAGATAAATATAGATAGATAGATAGATAGAGAGAGAGAGAGAGAGAGAGAGAGATAGAGAGATAGATAAATAGAGATAGATAGAGAGAGAGAGAGAGAGAGAGAGAGAGATAGAGAGATAGAGAGATAGAGAGATAGAGAGATAGATAAATAGAGATAGATAGATAGATAGATAGAGATAGAGAGATAGATAGATAGATAGATAGAGAGATAGATAAATAGAGATAGATAGATAGATAGATAGAAATAGATAGATAGAGATATAGAGATAGATAGAGATAGATGATAGATAGATAGATAGATAGAAGAGAGAGAGATAGAGATAGATAGAGAGAGAGATAGAGAGATAGAGAGATCGATAGATAGATATCCTCCTCCTTCTTCTACATATTCATCCAATTTCTCTGAGAAACTCTTTCCGTCTCTTTTACAGTAGCACAGAGTTCATGATAATTGCTATTATATTTCTCGGCAATTTACATGATTATTTATCCTGGTAGTGTTGTGGTAACCTTTGCTGGAACCTCATTCATCACTGTAAGTGTATGAGTGATTTATGACTCTCTCCTCTTTGTGATTGTCTGCATCTTTAATGGATGCATGATAATTCTCAGGGGGAACTTTATTTTATTGTTTGACAGCGGTCTTCCTCGTCACGGTCTGAATGACAAGAGTTTTGGCAAATGAGCCTGACAATGAAAGGATGGTCCTTTCCCGAAGTAAGGATGTGCCCAGTGGTGGGATCCTGCCTGTTTAACAACCGGTGCGGTGATCCTGTGTTTTGCGTGCATGCACAGTTTTACCAAAACTTACCTTCCAAGTTACTTTTGGGCAGTAACACAGCTGAGGCACGATATTACTCTGTAGCGCTAATCAGTTGACAGGATATAGGTAAGTAAAGCGCAAAAAGAGCCGAGGTGGCGCAGTGGTTAAATGCACTACTGCAGGCCACTTCAGCTGACTTCAGTTCGGCTGTTCAAATCTCACCGGCTCAGGGTTGACTCAGCCTTCCATCCTTCCGAGGTGGGTAAAATGAGGACCCGGATTGTTGTTGGGGGCAATATGCTGACTCTGTAAACCGCTTAGAGAGGGCTGAAAGCCCTATGAAGCGGTATATAAGTCTAACTGCTATTTGCTATTGCTAAGGGCAGGTGGGAACCAGTTTGCTCTCAGCTAATCGTCGGAGCTACCAATTAATCCAAACCAGTCCGAACTGGCTGAATCCCACACCTGGATGTGCCCTAGTTCTGTGTTTTGAGCTCTGCTTCATGACATATACAAGTTTGACATGGGACAATCCAAACTAAATGTAATTCTCTGGAATGTAATGGAGAGATCTAGGTAGTGGTTAAAGCACCAGATTAGAAACCAGAAGAAAGTGAGTTCTAGTCCCGCATTAGGCATGAAAGATGGCTGGGTGACTTTGAGCTAATTGCCATGAGACGCATGGCGTGAGTTTGAATCCCACCTTAGACAAGAGAAGAATTCCTTTCATCTAATTACCAGGATCAGTTTGGTCCATACCAAGTAAAGCTTTTCTTTGTTTCCTTTAAAAACATTCAGGTTAAAATGGGTATGGGACAGAGGAGGGTTCCTACCAGTTTGCACCTATTCGGTAGAACCGGTTTGTCAAATCTACCGAACCGGTTAGAAGAGGTTTCACCAGTGGACCCGGAAAGCAGGCCACACCTACAGAAGAGGTTCCACAATTTTTTGATACCCACCACTGGTCCTTGGATATGATTATTCTGCACTATCATGCTCTTATTTATAAAACTCAGTGCCTCTGTGAAAGGTAAGGATGACTACTGTGTTTGTGGTGCAATCAGAACATTGCGTGTGTTGAAGTTGTTTTAACGCAAACCAAAGACGCCTTTTAAAAAACAAGTTTACATCATATTCTTATGCATGCCAGTGCTGTGTGTGAGGTAATTTAAGGTGGTTCTGACAAGTGTCGTCGGCATCTTCATATCCGGTCACATGGGTGGCAAGCCACTCCCACAAAAGAGGCCACACCCACAGAGTAGGTTCGAACAATTTTTGAAACCCACCACTGGTGTGGGGTCAACAGTTGGCAGCCTAGATTGTCTTGGTTAATCTCCAAAGCTAAGATGAGTTGGCTGTGGCTAATACCTGATTGGCAGACCTTACAAAATCAAGTGCTATAAACTAGATTGGAGAATCTCCTTCTCCATCATCTCCATCTATCTCCATCTCCGTTTCTACTTCCATGTATCACCATCTCCGTCTCCACCATCTCCATCTCCACCTATCTCCATCTATCACCATCTCTATCTGCCTCCACCATCTATTTCCATCTCCACCGTCTCCATCTCATCTCCATCTCTGTCTTCATCTCCACCTCCACCTCCAATGATCTCCACCTCCATCTATCTCCATCTCCATTGCCATCTCGACCCATCTCCATCTCATCCACCTATCTCAATCTTCCTCTATCTCCATCTCCATTGTGGAATGTATTGTTTTTCACTCTTTACTAGAAGTCAAGGTCATCCTTTGTCTCCGCACTTTCACACCTGACCGGAAGCAGTTCGGCGTAGACGCCCAGCGTGGAAGAAGAAGAAGATTGGACCATGTGATGAACTGTGGGTGTGGGGACAAGATCATGAACTTTTAACTGGGTGGGATTCTGATGTAACTTCCAGAGTTGGAATCCCACAGCACGATGCCAACATGCCTGTCTTATTAAATTGGAACTTTAAGCATAGTTTTGCCTTCGACTCTGATTTAATCCTGCATGGTATTTGGAACGCTGAGACTCACCTCTGGTTCAGATGCCAGACTGAAGAGCACCATTGGTTCCAGATTGGCAGGGAGGGGAGGGAAGTCCGTCCCCTATTGGGGAAAACACATCCAGTCTTCCACGGCAGCCTGATCCGATCAATTCAGGCATCTGATATCAGAGAAGACCCGTTACGGCCGCCAGTCCCGATCACTGTAGACGGGGAACAACGCTATGAAGTGCAAGATAAACTAGATACCAGGTGGTATAGAGGGCAGTTACAATTCCTTGTTCTATGGAAAGGTTATCCCTTACTATGAGTTCATAGTAAGGACTGTAGGCTGCTCCTCCTGGTAGTGAGATTCCACCACAGACATCCTGCAAAAGGCGTGGAGAGGTGCTTCAGCTCCTAACTGACTGTAATTTTTATCTCCCCCAGGTGCTGTCTCCATGGTAGAGGGGTGGCATGTCAGCTCCGGTGAGCCCACACCTGTCTTAAGTGTCCTTCTTACACCGTGTCTGACATTTTTCAAATAATCATTAGCAACAGCTAATTCCTTGAGCAGGAAGCTACGAAAGCCTTAACTCAGTAGTTACCTTTTCCCCGTTGTTGCTAATTGCCACGCGATACCTGAATGTTCCACACGCAGAGTTATTTCTTTGAAAACGCTTTTAATCTGAAGGATTTACTAAAACATGAAAACGGCTTCGAGGACATGTAGGTGTTTGATTTCACGAGGCCTCTTAAAACAGAAGCAGGACGAGTAAGTTTTATCCCCTGAGGGAAGGAAAGTAAGTCTCTTACCCTCCCCCCACCAAAAAAAAGTGGGGGGAGGGGAGAATATTTCCCCCCTCTTTTAAAAAGTTTTTTATTCGACAGACGCTAAAACATTGGACACAGCGCAACCATCCTGGCGATGGCTTTGCCACACATACTAAAATATTGATGAAAGAAATGTCCTTCTGGGTTCGGCTCCAAGTGGGGAAAAAGACACTGGAGACTTGGAGGCTGCTTGGAAAGATGGTTTATTGGTGGACAGGACCACATGGCTTGAGCCCTGAACAGAAAAGGTGATCACATGCTTCAATGTTGGTGGAGAAGAAGAGAGAAGGGCTGAGGGAGGGGCTTGCTAGGCTTTTTATAACCTGTTTAGTCCCACCTCTCTGTTTCCTGTTCCTGTGTAAGAAATGTATTCCGATTGGTTGTCAGACTCCCATAGGGCCATGCAGGGGCAGAGTGCAAAAAATATGTTTTTTTTTTAATTTGCCTTCAAAATCTTGGTGCGTCTTATACTCTGAAAAATACGGTAGTTCTGGTTTAAATTCTATTTCCTCTTTGGTTAACTCCATCAGCCACTTTTGGATTTTCCGCCAATATTCATTTGCTTTTGAGCACGACCAAAAGTAATGAGAATATTTTCGCAATCCACCCACATTCTGATCTCCTCTCCGTGCCAATTTGTCATCATTGTCATGAAAAGGCAAGCTTCACAAAACCCACAAGGTTTTGAGGAGTCCGGTTAAAATAACAGAGATGAGTTTGATGGAAACGTATCCGAAAGCTACTTTGGGCAAAAGGTCTGGAAGCCTTGGAAATGGATGAAGTTTCTTCAAAGGTCTCTTCTCTTCTACACAGAAGTATCTACGGTTGTAATAAGGACTGAAGCGAGTGAGCAAGGAAACGGCTCTGTAGCTCGGTAGAACCATTGTGTGCGCGCGATGAACGGATGTCTCCTGTCTCAAAGTCAGAACGAAAATGGCTGGCTTTTCATGGATCCTGAAAGGGGATGAAAAGTCTAGAATTTAATCCTTGGAGCAGGCAGGCAGAGAGGAGCTGAGCTTGAGTGTATATGTGTATGTGGGTATGCATGTGGGTATGTGTGTATTTCCTTCCTTCCTTCCTTCTTTCCTTCCTTCCTTCCTTCCCTCCCTCCCTCCTGCCCTCCTTTCCTTTCCTCTCCTTTCCTTTCCTTCTGTCCCCTCCTTCCTTCCTTCCTCCCTCCCATTCTCCTTTCTTTCTTTCTTTCTTTCTTCCTCCCTCTCTCCCTCCCTTTCTTTCCATCCTCTCCTCCCTCCCATCCTCCTTTCTTTCTTTCTTTCTTTCTTTCTTTATTCCTCCTTCCCTCCCTTCCTTTCCATCCTCTCCTCCCTTCCACTCACCCTCTCTTCTTTCTTTCTTCCATTCTTCTTTCCTCTCTCTTTCTTTCTTTCCCTTCCTTCCCTCCCTTTCCTTTCCTTCTGTCCCCTCCTTCTTTCCTCCCTCCCTCCCATTCTCCTTTCTTTCTTTCTTTCTTTCTTTATTCCTCCCTCTCTCCCTCCCTTCCTTTCCATCCTCTCCTCCCTCCATCCTCTCTTCTTTCTTTCTTTCTTTCTTTATTCCTCCCTCCCTCCCTTCTTTTCCATCCTCTCCTCCCTCCCTCCCACCCTCTCTTCTTTCTTTCTTCTATTCTTCCTTCCTCTCTCTTTCTTTCTTTCCCTTCCTTCCCTCCCTTTCCTTTCCTTCTGTCCCCTCCTTCCTCCTTCCCTCCCTCCCTTCCTCTCTTCCTTCCTTCCTCTCCCCTCCTTCTTCCATCCCTCACTTCCTCTCTTCATTCATTCTCTCTCCCTCTCTTCCTTTCTCTTCCTTTCTTCTTATTTCTTTCTTTTCCTCCCTCCCCCCTCCATTCCTTCCTTCTACAAGTCCTTCCACTTTTCTTCACAACATTTTTTCACAAGTGGTTTGTCATTGCTCCCTTTGTAGAACTGAGAGGAAGTAACTAGTCCAAGGTCACCCAGCTGGCTTTGTGCCCAAGGCAGGACTAGAACTCACGGTATCCTGGTTTCTAGCCTGATCCCTTAACCACCACACAAATCAATTTCTCTCTCCCTCTCCCTCTCTCTCCCTCTCCCTCTCTCTCTCCCTCTCCCTATCCCCCCCTCTCTCTCCCTCTCCCTCCCTCTCTCTCTCTCCCTCTTCCTCTCTCTCTCTCACACACACACACAAACACACAGCACTCCTAGTCTGCTTTAAAACATTAATCTAGCTGTATTGCATAGGTAAGCTTCTGTTGAAAAAAACTTCCTGAAAACCGCTTGAGCGTCTGGAGAGTTAAGATTTATTACTGGGCCTGGTGTAAAGCTTGACAATAGACAGGGAACTCTGATTACCTGCATTTTCAAACATCCCGTTCTCCAAGGACATCTGGAAGCTGCTCCACAGCCAATGTCTACAGTGTAGGTAGTATTTCTTGACACAATACAAAATAAATAAAACCCTTGGAAACACCAATAACAACAGTAGTTCGAAGCACGAGCCTGATCGGTAAAGCAATAGCAATAGCAGTTAAACTTATATACCGCTTCATAGGGCTTTCAGCCCTCTCTAAGCAGTTTACAGAGTCAGCATATTGCCCCCAACAACAATCCGGGTCCTCATTTTACCCACCTCAGAAGGATGGAAGGCTGAGTCAACCCTGAGCCGGTGAGATTTGAACAGCTGAACTGCAGTCAGCTGAAGTAGCCTGCAGTGCTGCATTTAACCACTGCGCCACCTCGACAAGAGGGAGGCCACCAACATTGAATAAGAATTAATGAATGAACGAGAGCTTTGTTATCTGTGTTGATGGGAGAGAGCCTCACCACTGTCATCATGAAAAGACAAAAAAATGTAAAACGAAAAAAGCAAGAGCTGAGTTGAAATCCTCTCTGAAACAGCTGGAAAAGGTAGGTGTGGGTCGGAGGGAAGGGGAGGAATTCAAACTTCATCCTCCTGGTGCAGGGCTTTGGGCAAAGGCTGGAAGGAAGTGCCCTCCCTCCCCAAGCGTAGTTTGATTGTAGGCAGAGCCACGTTGTCTTTTCAAACCTGTAATCAGTGAAACTGGGCTGGGGGAAAGTGTGTTTGCTCTAGTATGGCTCTTTGACTGGCTTCCTGCCTCCTCCTGTGGTCTCCCTGACTCACTCCAATAGAACTTTGTGTGTGTGTGTTTGTGTGTGTGTGTACTTGTTTGAGAGACAGTTTGTTTGCGTGAGAGAGGGAAGGGGGTAGGAGATAGTCCAATCCAACTTCTGTGTGTTTGTGTGTGTGTTTGAGAGGGGGGGAGGGAGGGAGAGAGGGAGAAAGGAGGGGAAGGGAGAAGAAAAAGAAAGAAGGAAACTTATTTCGCAAAGGAGAAAAACAAATGCTGTCACTTTAAGTTGGAACTGAGCATGCCTGGCTGTGGAATTCTGGGAGTTGAAGTCCAGAAGTCTAAAAAAAAATTGTGTCAATGCTTCACCAGCCACAAACCTCACCGCACATCACTCTTCTGAAGGCAAGCCATTCCATTGATTAGTTGCTCTAACTCTCAGGAAATTCTTCCTTTGTACTAGGTTGGTCGGTCCTCTCCTTGATTAATTTCCATCTATTGCTTCTTGTTCTGCTTTCAGATGCTTTGGAGAATAGGTTGAACTCCTTTGAACCCAGTGATCTGAGTTCAAATTTCAGTGGATTCCCAAGCTGGATGTTGACACCTCCTCTTTATTAAAACATTAAACCTTAGTTTTCAAAATGTCCTCTTTGTTATAAAAGTAAGAAATATCTTTTTGAAATACAATGATAGGGTGTCAGACTCCAGAAAGCTAAGAAAGACATGTAATTCTTCCAAATAGATTTCTTTATTGTTCCTTACCCACAGACAGATTAAAGCATGCTGCCACCTCCATAAAGCATATACTTTGGGAACTATTAAGGAGGCACTATTCACCTCTTTCTCCCACACACATTCTCTTGAATCGTGTTGTCTTTTGCTCTTTGGAATTGCCCTCCCTCTCTCCTGGTAATCTGGGCTACACGGAAGGAAGGAAGGAAGGAAGGAGGGGACAGAAGAAAGGAAAGAAAAGGGAAGGGGGAAGAAAGGAAGGAAGGAAAAGAGAAAGAAAGAAAGAGAGAGAGAGAGAAGGGAGGGAAGGAGGGAGGGAGGAGGGTATGGGAAGGAAGGAAAGAAGGAGGGAAGGAAGGAAGGAAGGAGAGAAGGTGGGAGGGAGGAGAAGACAGAAGGGAAGGAATGGGAAAGGAAGGGAAGGGAAAGGAAAGGGAAGGAAGGATGGATGGATGGATGGATGGAAGGAAGGAGAGGGTGGGAAGAAGGAGGAGACAGAAGGAAAGGAAAGAAAAGGGAAGGGGAAGGAAGGAAGGAAGGAAAAGAGAAAGAAAGAAAGAGAAAGAAAGAAAGAAGGGAGGGAGGGAGGAAGTGAGGAGGGGATGGAGGAAGGAGGGTATGGGAAGGAAGGAGGGAGGGAAGGAAGGAGAGAAGGTGGGAGGGAGGGAGGAGAGGACAGAAGGGAAGGAACGGGAAAGGAAGGGAAGGTAAGGGAAGGAAAAGGAAAGGAAGGATGGATGGAAGGAAGGAAGGAGGGAAGGAGGGAGGGAAGGAGTCAGACTCCCCAAACCAACAGACACTTTTTTATTCTTCCTAGCAGATTTGTTTTATTGTTCTGCACCTTTAGAGAGAATCTTGCCAAATGTTAAGTATGCTAGCATTCGGATAAAACATATATTCCGTGAATTATTAGAGAAGAGCCATCTTCACCCTCTTTCTCTCACATCAACTCTCTGAACTGGTTTGTCTTTCGCTCCTCTGGAATGCACCCCCTCCCTTCTGGGGTGAATCCAGACTACATTCCACCCCAGTCAGCAACCTGCATTGAGCGGAGTAAGACAGAGACCAATCTTGATGAAGAAATATCCATTTGTTGATAAGAGACAAACATCACATTCCCAAAAACTTCTTAGCCGCACATATTTCTTTCACAGTTGCTGTGCGGAGCTTGAACTGAGGGTAATAATTTTCGAGTGTCGAACCCAAAATAGAATTCTTAAGCAAGAGAGGCACTTGGGGCATCCTATATCTTCCCACAAACAAGCCAGAGGAAATGGTGACTTCGTCTCTTTCACACACACTCGCTTGTTAATAAGTGAAATCGCAGCTCAGACAACACGAGAAAGAAAGGGGCTCTGTTTTGTGAACTGATAAAAACACAAACAGAAGCATCCGCTACCATCTCTCCCGAGGGGGAAGAAATTGTTAAAAGCTTTATCCTGCAATTGAACAATGGAAGATGTGAGAAGAGGAAAACTGGGTTCAAATCTACTACAAAGGCTTCAGAATAATAGTAGGCCTGAAATTAAATGCTTATGTTCTAAAGTATGTGCCAGAATGATTTCCTAAGGATAACGAAATGTTTGTAATCTGCTGTATTAGCGCAATATGAATTTGCAAAGTAGATAGCTTCAGAAGTTATTTTTGACCAGGAACATTGGTGTTGGGAAATAAGGACCAGAAAGTAGCAGGTTTTCAGATGTATTCGCAGGTATGTGTAAAAACCACAGTTAGCATGAGGAAACAAGGAAGCAAGTCCAGTAACATCCCATTTACTGAGGGACTGTCAGAAAAAAGGGTATTAAATTAGGAGATGGATCTCAGATCAGGGCCACTGGCCATAGCTACTCCTTGCTGGACTCAGCTGTGCCAATGGACCAGTGGTGGGATTCAAACTTTTTTTACTATTGGTTCTGTGGGCATGGCTTGATGGGCATGGTATGGTTTGGTTGGAGTGGCTTGGTGGGTGTGGCAAGGGAAGGATACTGTAAAATCTCCATTCCCTCCCCACTCCAGGGGAAGGTTATGGCAAAATCCCCATTTCCTCCAGATCAGCTGCGACTTGGGAGGCAGAGAATAGACAGGGGCATGGCCAGCCAGAGCTGGTATTTGCAGGTTCTCCAAACTACTCAAAATTTCCACTACCGGTTCTCCGGAACTGATTAGAATCTGCTGAAAACCACCTCTGAGATGGATCTCAGATCAGGGCCACTGGCCATAGCTACTCCTTGCTGGACTCAGCTGTGTCAATGGACCAGTGGTGGGATTCAAACTTTTTTTAATATTGGTTCTGTGGGCATGGCTTGATGGGCATGGTGTGGCTTGGTTGGAGTGGCTTGGTGGGTGTGGCAGGGGAAGGATACTGTAAAATCCCCATCCCCCCCCCAACTCCAGGGGAAGGTTATGGCAAAATCCCCATTTCCTCCAGATCAGCTGCGACTTGGGAGGCAGAGAATAGACAGGGGCATGGCCAGCCAGAACTGGTATTTGCAGGTTCTCCAAACTACTCAAAATTTCCACTACCGGTTCTCCAGAACTGGTCAGAATCTGTCGAATGCCACCTCTGAGATGGATCTCAGATCAGGCCACTGGCCATAGCTACTCCTTGCTGGACAATGGACCAGTGGTGGGATTCAATTTTTTTACTACAGGTTCTGTGGGCACGGCTTGATGGGCACGGTGTGGCTTGGTTGGAGTGGCTTGGTGGGTGTGGCAAGGGAAGGATACTGTAAAATCTCCATTCCCTCCCCACTCCAGGGGAAGGTTATGGCAAAATCCCCATTTCCTCCAGATCAGCTGCGACTTGGGAGGCAGAGAATAGACAGGGGCATGGCCAGCCAGAACTGGTATTTGCAGGTTCTCCAAACTACTCAAAATTTCCACTACCGGTTCTCCAGAACTGCTCAGAATCTGTCGAATGCCACCTCTGAGATGGATCTCAGATCAGGCCACTGGCCATAGCTACTCCTTGCTGGATTCAGCTGTGCCAATGGACCAGTGGTGTGATTCAAATTTTTTTTACTATTGGTTCTATGGGCAGGGCTTGATGGGCATGGTGTGGTTTGGTTGGAGTGGCTTGGTGGGTGTGGCAAGGGAAGGATACTGTAAAATCTCCATTCCCTCCCCACTCCAGGGGAAGGTTATGGAAAAATCCCCATTTCCTCCCGATCAGCTGGGACTAGGGAGGCAGAGAATAGACAGGGGCATGGCCAGCCAGAGCTGATATTTGCAGGTTCTCCGAACTACTCAAAATTTCCACTACCGGTTCTCCAGAACTGGTCAGAATCTGCTGAATACCACCTCTGAGATGGATCTCAGATCAGGGCCACTGGCCATAGCTACTCCTTGCTGGACTTGGCAGTGTCAGTGGAGCTCATTGTAATGGGTTATCAATATAAGTTGTGTTATGATGGCTGCTCATGTTCCAAATTGCTCACGGAATAAACCTCTGAATCTTAAAGTAAGAATGTCATGCCTGCAAACCATCTTTTCTCTTTGGACTTCAGGCCTGCCACACTTTTTACTGAAGGAAAATGGGAGGGGGGATTATACAGAGTTGTGTGATATATAGCCATAATAACATTCTTTCTAGAAAGTCAAGGTCATTCTTTTGTCTCTGCACCTGGCTGGAACTGGATGGGTGGAAGCTGCCAGTGTGGCAGTGGAAGATTGGACTATGTGATGGGCTTATGGGTGTTGGGGCAGGATTTTGAGCTTTCAACTGGGTGGGGAAAACCTGGAAGCTTTCAGATTTGGGTTTTCCCAGATGTGCCAACATGACATCTCTAATACCGTGGAACTTTTAGAGAATTCAAGCCTTGGAGTTTGATTTCATTGGGGGCATTTTTTGGAACCTTGACAAAGAATTGTTTATTGTATTGCTGCTTTCTGTTTCTTTTATTGCAATATTGTTACAGCAAAGAAAAGCATTAAGAAATATATTTTGAAAAACACACTTGCAGAGGTATCCCCAAAAAGGGAGGGTATATTGGAGCCTGGGATTGAATTTTCATTTTCCCTCTTGGCAATTTTCAACAGGAAGCGAAGATTGATGGTTCCAGTGACAAAAGTCGCTCAGGGACTAAGTTATATAAAGCAGCCGGTATGATAAGATGGATAGTTAACAAGTTCCCCCAAGTAGGAGAAAGATTTGACACGGATTCCCATAAGATTTACATTTGGTGATGAGTAAGTATAGCTGCCAGTTTGGAATTGAAAGTGGGGTTCGGGATGCAGAAGAAATCCATCACAGATTTATTTTACTTTTCAATGATTCGCCTCTTGCTGCAGCAGCAGTACTGCCTTTAACCACTACACCACCATAGCTCAGCAAGAAAGGAAGGAAGGAAGGAGGGAGGGAAGGAGGGAGAGAGGAAGGAAAAAGGAATGAATGAAATAGAAATAACAATAGCACTTAGACTTATATACCGCTTCATAGTGCTTTACAGCCCTCTCTAAGCGGCTTACAGAGTCAGCCTCTTGCCCCCAACAATCTGTGTCTTCATTTGACCCACCTCGGAATGATGGAAGGCTGAGTCAACCTTGAGCCTGGTGAGATTCGATCTGCCAAACTGCTGGCAGCTGGTGATCAGCAGAAGTAGCCTGCAGTACTGCCCTCTAACCACTGCGCCACCGCAGCTCTAGACTGATATAAATCTCTTCTGTGTCTGAAATTAATCTCACGTTGGAGGATTCTTGTCATTACAAGATGCTTATACCTTTATTTATTTTCACCTGTATAAAATCCGAAGCAGATATCTTTATCGCCAAGAGAAAAGTCGAAATTTCACTTCCGTACACACACAAGGGGTGCGGAATTAAGATGGTTAAGATGCAGAGATCTCTAATCAAATTGCAAGGGAATTCTAAGGTTTAAGAGTTTTCTAATTGAATCGAAAGAGTCGTGAAGCTGAGGAAGAGGCTGAAAATGGATTTTCCTGATACACTGCATTGGGAAGCATACACTATAGGCGCTACAGATGTGGAGATATTCATTACTGTTCTGTTTTGGGGGGTTCTTACCAATTCCTGCAGCTGTAACATCATTTCTTTTTCTAAAGTGGATATGGCCAACTGATCCATCAAATGAAGACCTCCCTAACAAGAAAAAAAAACAGGTTTCACTATCATCCGTACACAAAAGATTGGCGTCAGGGTTCCAAATAGCATCCAAAATTAAATCAGAGTCCAAGGCAATGTATTGTTCAAAGTTCCAATTTATTAAGAGAGCCCTGTTGGCACATCTGGGAAAACCTGAATCTGAAAGCTTCCCGGTTTCCCCCACCCAGTTGAAAGTTCAAGATCTTGCCCCCACACCCCCAACTCCATCCTATGGTCCAATCTCCCACTGCCATGCTGGCAGCTCCCACTCATCCAGTTCCGGTCAGGTGCAGAGGTGCAGAGACGAAGGATGACCTTGGCTTTCTAGAAAGAATGTTGTTATGGCTACATAGCGTTTAACTCTGTATACCATCCCCCTCTCATTTTCCCACCATAGAAAATTCATAGCAGAATAAGAGGAAGTGTGACAGGCCAAAGATCCAAAAGAAAAGATGGCTGCAGGCCTGACAATTGGCTCATCATTTTCCTTCTTTAGAAGGAGGCCACGAAAGTTTAAGATGGTGACGTCAGCTCTCAAGGTGATTTGCTGGTGGCAGTTTAATAAAGCGTCTTGCCTTGATTCCATCCATCCCCCCACCCCCCTCGATGATGTACTCTGTTTATTGCCAGGCTGGTGATAAATACAAGCTTTGTCCCAAGAGAAAGAACTTCAGGGGACTCGGCTCAGAGAATGACCAGGATGGATGAGGGAGGGCCTGGTCTACTTGAAAACTCCAAGCGATTAATCATCGCCCTGATATCAAAAATTCCTTTCAGGTCTTATTACAGAGCGCTCTTGACTAATCCCCTCCAGAGGGATGTAATTTGCGACTTGAGATGAAGAGAACAATATTACTTTACAGCCAAACCATGTCACATTAAAAATAATAATATCCACCAAAGACAGACAGCGCCAAATCTGCGGAATTCGAGAGATAAAAATTCAATTTGAAATTAATTACGCAGTAGATAAAGTTGTGGTTGTTTTTCATCTGGGTTTTTTTTCCCTCCCTTTCTCTCCCTTGCGCGGAAGAAAATAAGGGTTTGAGCAGCGTTTCAGGTTGAAAGGCAAGAGGGAAAAAAACAACCCAGGTTTTTCTTTTTTTTATTATTATGTGTGGGCATGTACATAGGTTCAGTTCTGCAAACTCCTTAAATCAAACGTGTCTTTTCCCGGGAACATTTTGTTTTCTGCAGACTTCTAAAGACATTTTCACTTTCAAGTTTCACGCGATTTGACCAGGCAGCAACAAACTTTTTTCTCTAGGTGGCGAAGAGCCTAGGTGGCGCATAAGAGCCTAGGTGGCACAGTGGTTAAATGCAGCACTGCAGGCTACTTCAGCTGACTGCAGTTCAGCAGTTCGGCTGTTCAAATCCCACCAGGCTCAAGGTTGACTCAGCCTTCCATCCTTCCGAGGTGGGTGAAATGAGGACCCGGATTGTTGTTGGGGGCAATATGCTGACTTTGTAAACCACTTAGAGAGGGCTGAAAGCCCTATGAAGCGGTATATAAGTCTAACTATTGCTTGCTTGCTATTGCTCTTTTTATGCAGATAGTCCTCGACTTACAACAGTTCATTGAGTGACTGTTCGAAGTTACGACGACACTGAAAAAAGTAACTTATGCCCGTTTTTCACACTGACGACCATTGCAGCATCCCCATAGTCGTGGGATACAAATTCAGATGCTTGGACACTGACTCGTATTTGTGACGGTTGCAGCATCCCCGGGGTCATGTGATGACCTTCCGACAAACAAAGTCAATGAGGAAGCCAGATTCACTTAAGGACCGTGTTACCAACTGGAGTGATTCGCTTAAGAACTGTTTCTCAAAGGTGCTTTTTTTTTTTTTTTTTTAAAAAAAGGCAACTGGACTAGTTTCTAGTTTTTCTTTGAAGACGTTTTGCTTCTCATCCAAGAAGCTTCTTCAATTCTTTGCTTTTTTGCAAGAGGCAACCGGACTTTCTGGTTTTCCTTTGAAGGCATTTCTCACGCTTCTCATCCAAGAAGCTGAAGAAGCTTCCTGGATGAGAAGCAAAATGTCTCCCCCTTCCCCCCCCCCAAAAAAATCCAAATCTTTTTCCATTAAACCCAAAAGAAAAGTCTCTTGTTTTCCTTTTCTATTCACTTTGAGATTTTTCTGTATTAAGACATGAATCCTACTCCAATATTTCTTTGCTTTATCACACGTCCACCATAAATGATAAAAAGTCCCTTCTTTACATTTGCATTTCCGACATTCGTTTGAAATGCCTTTATTCCTTCTTGACAACTTGTCTGGAGTTAAAATACCAATGATACATCATCTTACAGAAATTTTCTTTTAAAGTTATCATTGAATGTAAATTTTAAAACTTTCTTCCCCATATTCTCCCATGGTTCAAGCATTATTATCATTCATGCCAGCTGTGGGATTCTGGGAATTGAGTCCATACCAGTGGTGGGTTCCAGACAGAGGTGAGTTCCTACCAGTTCACACCTATTCGGTAGAACCGGTTCATCAAATCTACCGAACCGGTTAGAAGAGGTTCCACCAGTGGACCCGGAAAGCAGGCCACACCTACAGAAGAGGTTCCAAAATTTTTTGAAACCCACTGGTCCTTGGGTATGATTAATCTACACTATCATGCTCATATTTATACAACTCAGTGCCTCTGTGAAAGGTAAGGATGACTACTGCGTTTGTGGTGCAATCAGAACATTGCGTGTGTTGAAGTTGTTTTAACGCAAACCAAAGATGCCTTTTAAAAACAGGTTTACATCATATTCTTATGCATGCCAGTGCTGTGTGTGAGGTAATTTAAGGTGGTTCTGACAAGTGTCGTCGGCATCTTCATATCCGGTCACATGGGCGGCAAGCCACTCCCATCTGGTCACATGGGCGGCAAGCGACTCCCACAAAGGAGGCCACACCCACAGAGTAGGTTCGAACAATTTTTGAAACCCACCACTGGTTCCAGATCCCGTCGCAAATGGTACACTGCGCATAGGGCCGGGCATCCTAGTCAGGTACGTGAGTTGTGCATGCATGCCCACACCACCACCCTGTGACCTCCCAGCTGCTCGGCAGTGGTCGTACAGGCACCGTACGCTGTGCGCATGTGTGCAATTGGTTGGTTGCATTATAAACAGCCATAGAATGCGGGCAGGCTGGTGGGCCAAATGAGCCACCGTACTGATATGGTGGCCGCTGCTTCCAGCTACTACCGGTACAGCCATACCAGGCTATACCACGCAGAACACAGCCATACCAGGCTATACCATGCAGAACACACCACCACCGGTCCATACCTCTTAAAACTCCCAAGATGAAGATAACACAGCTTGAGGTGGCTTTAAAATAAAAGATAGAATAAAGGTGTTTGAAGAGATCCCCGACAAGGATGATTAGACTCGAAGAGCCAATGTTGCCTCTAAATCACTGACGTCGGAGAATAATGGTAGGGTGGAGATGTGTTTCCATCTTCTGCTTGTCTGCTGAACATCTCAGGGACATTAAAATGGCTACCGCGAGGAAACAAAATGCTGATTTAGCTGGGCTAATCCTGATCCAGCAGGATTCTTCTCACATTCGCCTCAGACGTCGATAATTGCCTTTTGGCTCCTGCTGAGACCTTTCTGAACACATCTGTGTGATGCTGTGATTCAGGTGTCAGGGTAGGAATGGAGAGACTCGGATTTTAGTGCTTCACAGAATTCTGGGAGTTGAAGTCCACCCCTCTTAAAGAAGTCCACCCCTCCCAAAGTCCCCTGAGATGGCTTTAAAAGGGGATAGAATATAACTGATGGAAGATACACCTGACAAGGATTATTAGACGTGAGGGGCCAATGTTTTCTATAAGATGCCACTTCTATAAATCGCCAAAGTCAGAGAATAATGGTAAGACTGGAATATTTTTCCCATCCGTCATTGTAGAAGCTCATTGGCTGACTTTGGACCAATCAAATTATATCAATCAAACAATCTGATTGGCCATTGTGGTGTCCTTGATGATCTCTGAGCTTGCTTGTTTTCTTCTATATGTTTCACTGCCTAACTAACGACGTCATCAGAGCTAGAAGGATGTGGACTAACTTCACTCCCATCAAGCACTGATGACGTTACTTAGTTGGGAAATGAAACATCTGCAAGAAAACAACCAAGCTCAAAGAGGACCATCATTCAACCTTGAGCTACAAATATTTTCTTCTAATGATTGCCTACAATTGGTTGCAGATACCTGTTCTGACCCTCTCTTCTGTCCAGTAACGACTGCCGAGACAAGCTTAACTGGAATGTACTTTATTAGCAAGAAACCAAAACTTGGTGGCTGAAAGCCAAGCATAACAAACAGAGAAGGACCTTGGCAGCAACTCAGACAAACTCAGGCAGCAATAAACATTGATAAGGCTTGGCAGCAATCCAGCCTGCCAAGCTCACAGTAATGTCCTCCGACATTCAATCCTGCGTTGACTTCTGCAAAGAGGATGTGTGCACAAGTAGCCTTGTTATAGTCTAGAGAGGAGCCTAATGTCCATCAGCTGAGTACAATTACCTCCTGTAATTGCGTAGTTGTTCCTGACGCCTAGTAGCTCTTCGATGGCGTGCATCCAGGAACAACTCACTACTGGCCTCCGGCTCACTCTCCCTTGTCTCCTCCCCACTGGTCCAAGGCTCAGGTGCCTCCTGGTGGCCAACCAGCCTCTCTGCGCCCTGCTCGGAGTCGGAACCCTGTCCAGGGTCCTCTACATCCTCCAGAGCCGACTCATAGGGCCCGTCACTGTCGGAATCTGATGGCAGCTCCAACGGCTCCTGCTGGGCCAGAACAGATACCTACACTCAATGGGTCTTTGACCAGAACCAATGAAACTCTTTGAAACCACATAAATATGTCCCTGTCATTTGCATATGAAAACTGATGTTAGATATAAATTATAGATATTTAAGTCTATATCTCTATCATCTCTCTCTCCCCCTCTCCTGTCTGTCTGTATCTATCATCTATCAATCATATATCTCTATATCTTCATCTGTCTGTCTGTCTGTCTGTCTGTCTATCATTTATTTTAGTGATTGTGTGTGTGTATATATATATATATATGTGTGTGTGTGTGTGTGTGTGTATGTATGTATGTATGTATGTATGTATGTATGTATGTATGTATGTATGTATGTATATATATATATATATATATATATATATATATATATATATATATATATATATATTTAAAGTCACAACCCCTGGTATGCCCAAATATGGGAGGAAGGTCACACTTCCATTCTCTGCCTTCGGCTCGTCACAAGAGACCATCCAGACAGAAACCCAATATTTTTTACTGTTGCCTTTTTGTTACATTTGTTATATTTGTGCTGGCCTGGCAGATAAGGAGTCGAGCTCTGTAGCTCATTGGTTAACACATCTGCCTAAGAGGCAATAGAGCAGAGGTTCGATTCCCAGCAAGGGTATGGCTACCTGATGAGAGCTAAATAGCTTGAAATAGATCTATACTAGTCTCCCTTTATTTATTTATCAGCACAAATATAACACACACACACACACACATATATATATATATATATATATATATATATATATATATATATATATATATATATATATATATATATATATACACACACACACATATATATATATATGTTTGTGTGTGTGTGTGTGTGTGTGTGTGTGTGTGTGTGTGTGTCTGTCTGTCTGTCTGTCTGTCTGTCTCCAGGTACACAATTGAATTATTTAATTCCATTTACTTAACAGTAGGCAAAATGCAAATCAAGCATAGAATATTTTACAAATGAGATATTCCATATTTTCTGTACGCACAGCATGCTCTTCATCAGTCCAAGTAAAAGCTATTCTTTAGGGTTACAAACTTAAGATTAAAAAAAAATTAAAAACTCCTTTTCTGACATTAAAAGTTTCCTAAGTGGAAAGCGAGAATAAGAATGCCCTCAAATAAACTTCCAAAGCAATGCATTCAATTTTTCAAAATAGATTTTAGGAATATATGGAGGATTGTTTGTATGTGGTATAAACAATTGCGCATATATACCACACACTTTTTATTTTGGGATAAGCAATATTAGGCAGAGCTATGAAAAGGAGTAAGAAACTATATACCAAAATAGTTAAAAGCATAACGTAAGCACAAGAAAAAGAAAGAAAAAGTTAAATCTAGTTTACAGGAACCTTAAAGGGATAGAATGTGTCAATACCACTTTATAATGCCTTAGTAAGATCACACTTAGAATACTGCACACAGTTTTGCTCACTATGATATAAAAAAGCTGTGGAGACTCTAGAAAGAATGCAGAGAAGAGCAACAAAGCTGATTAGGGGATTGGAGGCTAAAACAGATATAATGTTAGCAGGAATTGGGTATGTTTAGTTCAGTGGTGGGATTCAAATAATTTAGCAACCGGTTCTCTGCCCTAATGACTATCTGGGTAGGTGGGGCTCAGTGGTCATGTGACTGGGTGGGCTTGGCCAACTCAAGGTCACTCAGGTTGATGGGCGCTTTGTCTTAGCTGTTACAATGTAATAAGGGTTAACCGGAGAGACTTCTGTAAGTAGGGCAACAAAGATGAGGCTAGAAACAACACTAGAATGTTTCCTTCCTGCCTTCCTTACAGGATTAGCCCTGCAAAGTGGGAAAAAAATAAAAGGAGATTTCTTCTACCAATCGGTTCTTCGAACTACTTAGAAAGTTACCAACCGGTTCTCCCGAACAGGTGCGAACTGGCTGGATCCCACCACTGGTCCATTTAATGAAAAGAAGGACAAAGAGTGACACAATAGCAGTGTTCTAATATCTAAGGGGTTGTCACAAAGAAGAGGGAGTTGACTAATTATCCAAAACATCTGAAGGCAGGACAAGAAGCAACAGATGGAAATAATCAAGGAGAGAAACAACTTAGAACTAAGCAGAAATTTCCTGACAGTGAGAACAATTAATCAGTTGAACAACTTGCCTCCAGAAGTTGTGAATGCTCCAACACTGGAGATTTTTAAGAAGAGATGGAACAACTTCTTGTCTGAAGTGGTATAAGGTTTCCCGCTTGAGCCAATGGTTGGAGTAGAAGACCTCCAAGGTCCTTCAAAACCTGTTATTCTATTATTCTGTTATTCAAACTGTCCTTGTTTCTCCTACATCCAAACACTGATTCATGTATTTTCTTTTGTTCTTTAAACTTCCTATATCTCTCTTCTTCAGCATCTCCTAAATCCATCTCTTAGTGAGATTTATTTTTAAATAATCAATTTTACCTCTTCCTCCCAACACTCACCTTAAATGTTTCTATAACAACAATCAAATTTGAGTGCCACCATCTGAGCTACAGCTTTACTTATTCTCCATCCAAAATGGATGTGGTGGCTCAGTGGCGAAGATGCTGAGCTTGTCAATCAGAAAGGTCGGCAGTTTGGCGGTTCGAATCCCTAGCGCTGTGTAACAGAGTGAGCTCCCGTTACTTGTCCCAGCTTCTACCAACCTAGCAGTTGGAAAGCACGTAAAAAATGCAAGTAGAAAAATAGGAACCACCTTTGGTAGGAAGGTAACAGCGTTCTGTGTGCCTTCGGTGTTTAGTCATACCGGCCACATGACCACGGAGACGTCTTCGAACAGTGCTGGCTCTTCAGCTTTGAAACAGAGATGAGCACTGCCCCCTAGAGTCAGGAACGACTAGCACATATGTGCGAGGGGAACCTTTACCTTATTCTCTATCCAAGATACATATTGCCCCCAAGTAGCATCAGAAGTCTTCATAAAAAGCTAATTTTGACAATCTCCAAGACGCTGGTTCAGCTTAACCCAAATTAGCTTGACTCCAAAGGCATGCATTAATGATGCTAATTTGGTTGTGTAAAAATTGGGTTTATTAATTTGTTATCTTCTGCAAGCAGGTCTAATTTGCACTCTGCATCTACATATATCAAGGCATAAATTTCACTATTCCAATTTTACTTTTTTTTATTTATTTACTGCTATCCTACCTTTATTATTTTTACAAATAACTCCAGGCTGCAAACACATCCAACACACCTTCCTCCTCCTCTTTTCCCCACAACAACAACCTTGTGAGGTGGGTTGGGCTGAGAGAGAGAGGGAGAGAGGGAGGGAGGGAGGGAGAGAGGGAGGGAGGGAGGGAGGGAGGGACTGGCCTAAAGTCACCCAGCTGTCTTTCATTGCTAAGACAGAACTAGAACTCACCATGTCCTAGTGATTAGCCCCAAATCATCTAGCCAGCTTTCCTGCCTAAGGCGGGACTCTCTCCTGATGATTATGGCTAAGGCAGAACTAGAATTCCCCATTTTTCTGGTGGTTAGCCCAAAGTCACCTAGCTGGTTTTCATGGCTAAGGCAAAACTAGAACTCCCCATCTCTTGGTGGTTGGTCCAACGTCATCCAGTTGTCTTTCATGGCTAATACTGCACTTGAACTCCATGATTTCCAGCTTCCTAATCTGGTACCTTAACCATTGGACCAAACTGGCTCTGTTAAATATTCCATGTGCAAATCAAGCAATAATAACGGGGGGGGGGGAGCCAATAAATTTGCTGTTTATGCTACCATTTCTTCAATAAGAAGAGCTTAGATGAAGTCAGACTAGTTCTCATTTGTGCTTTTGGGAGAAAAAAAAGCAAAGAATTACAATCCACATTAATAAACTCCGAGAGAAAGAACATTATTAAACAATAAGGGAAAAAATGCATTGCCAATATATTTTATCAAGGGTCTTCTCTGCACCCATGAAATAATTACAGTGAGATCCACCTTAGCATTATTTATAGCTGCAATATAGATTAATAATCTCAAATTGTCAGCCTCCTACTTTGGATGAATAAATTCTGCAAGATGAGGATGTAACGTGGTTGCCAGCTCCTTCCAGAGTTCCTTCATCTAGCAAAAAAAGAAGAAGCTAGTTAGTATCCTAATATCTACGTTAATAAAATAGTTTTTTAATTAGGATAAAGTTGACGCTTTTTATCTGGTATCTGAATCACAGTCTGTCAGAGTAGATATATTCATGAACTGGAATATGACTTAGTAACAAGGTCAGTCAATTGGAGTTGAAACACTTTGGAGCCTGGGCGTGGCTTAGCTCTGTAGCTCTGAGTCTAAACTGAATCTAAAACTAGTCTGAGCTTTGAACTGAACTGGAAACCAATCTCCCCTCTCTACCATGTTGGAAGAACTACTCTTGGTATTGTATATATGTCTCATGTGTTATATTATATATAAAGAGAAGTTAATGAATTACCTGTGTGTGCTTTCTGGATTTAGACAAGACAAATAAATAATAATAATAATTTAATTTCTGCAACAAACTCGGACACATAGAAACTTTATTGAAGGATAATGACACAATACCAGATATAAACAAAACTTGATAAAAAGTGAAGGTCATGCATGGGTTTCTGGGTGTTGTGTTATGTGTCTGTGTGCAAAAATGCAGTTAGATATCCCCAAACTTTGGACTTACCAATAATCTAGAAAACCTGCATTTATTTTTCTAGGCAACTTTCCTTAATATACACTTATTTATGCCCTCACTTACAAAGGTAAAATAGGACTTTGGCTGTCTCACCTATATTGTAATTATCTTACACTTTCTCTGCTTCAATCTAGCATTTGGAAGAAAAACAAGATTTCTCCCTTGTTGATATCAAATTGCTACAGGCTCACTCTGGTAAGCACAGTTTATTTTTCTACACATGCATTTTTATCTTGTTTTTGCCCAGAAGCTTTTATTTTCTCTCATATCCAGGTGTTAAAGTTTGCTGGGGAAATGGCCATGGTATTAAGGAAGGGGTTTTTTTCTTTCTTTCTTTCTGAGTTTAAGGTAGATAAAAGTCCAAAACATTCAGAACCATCTGTAACAGGCTAGCCAGCATTTTATGAAGGAATTCAGTGGTGGGATTCAAATTGTTTTACTACCGGTTCTATGGGTGTGGCTTGGTGGGTGTGGCAGGGGAAGGATACTGCAAAATCTCCATTCCCACCCCACTCCAGGGGAGCGATACTGTAATATCTGCATTCCCTCCCCACTCCAGGGGAGCGATACTGCAAAGTCTCCATTTCCTCCCCACTCCAGGGGAAGGATACTGCAAAATCTCCATTCCCTCCCCACTCCAGGGGAAGGATACTGCAAAGTCTCCATTCCCTCCTCACTTCAGGGGAAGGATACTGCAAAGTCTCCATTCCCTCCTCACTTCAGGGGAAGGATACTGCAAAGTCTCCATTCCCATGCCACTCCAGGGGAAGGATACTGCAAAATCTCAATTTCCTCCCCACTCCAGGGGAAGGATACTGCAAAGTTTCCATTCCCTCCCCACTCCAGGGGAAGGATACTGTAATATCTCCATTCCCACGCCACTCCAGGGGAAGGATACTGCAAAGTCTCCATTCCCTCCTCACTTCAGGGGAAGGATACTGCAAAATCTCCATTCCCTCCCCACTCCAGGGGAAGGATACTGCAAAGTCTCCATTCCCTCCTCACTTCAGGGGAAGGATACTGCAAAATCTCCATTCCCTCCCCACTCCAGGGGAAGGATACTGCAAAGTTTCCATTCCCTCCCCACTTCAGGGGAAGGATACTGCAAAATCTCCATTCCCTCTCCACTCCAGGGGAAGGATACTATAATATCTCCATTCCCTCCCCACTCCAGTGGAAGGTTACTGCAAAATCTCCATTTCCTCCCCACTCCAGGGGAAGGATACTGCAAAATCTCCATTCCCTCCCCACTCCAGGGGAAGGATACTGCAAAATCTCCATTCCCTCCCCACTCCAGGGGAAGGATACTGCAAAATCCCCATTCCCTTCCCACTCCAGGGGAAGGATACTGCAAAATCCCCATTCCCTCCCCACTGCAGGGGAAGGATACTGCAAAATCTCCATTCCCTCCCCACTCCAGGGGAAGGATACTGTAATATCTCCATTCCCTCTGCACTCCAGGGGAAGGATACTGCAAAATCTCCATTCCCTCCCCACTCCAGGGGAAGGATGCCACAAAGAGGAGGGAATCAACCTATTTTCCAAAGCTCCTGGAGACAGAACAAGAAGCAATGGAGGTAAATTAATCAAGGAGAGAAAAAAGCTAGAACTAAGGAGAAATTTCCTGACAGTGAGAACAATAAACCAGTGGAATGGCATGCTTTCAGAGGTTGTGGGTGCTCCAACACTGGAGGCTTTTCAAAAGAGATTGGACAATCATTTGTCTGAAATGGTGTAGGGTCTCCTACTTGAGCAGGGGGGTTGGTCTAGAAGACCTCCAAGGTCCCTTCCAACTCTGTTATTCTTAAAATTTGTAGCAGCTAACGTTGGGGGGCAAAATAAGTACTTCCAAGTTGTGTTCCCTTGGATAATGGTGAATTAGATTGTTCTATTATTTAACAGAGAGAATAAAGAAGAGGAAAATAGGATAACCAAACCTTCATGTTCAATTAAGTTAAACACTTTGAAGTTGACCCAAGGCACACTCAAGTTGACTCAAGTCAACTTTCTTACAACCTTTGGACTTTGTGAAAGACTGTTGAATGGGTTTCCCCAAGTGCTTCCAAATATGCAGTAAAAAGGAATGACTAACCAGATATTGTCTCCCAAAATATGGTATGTATCAATTTGTTTCCAACCCCACCAATGCAATCACGAATTTTAACAACTTTATTTATATCATGAATTTTTAGTGGAGTATAGCACCACCTAATGGGTTATCTTAGATTCTTGATATTCTTGACGAGTTGCTAAAATATATTTCAAGGGAATGCCATGGCTGAACCAGATATATGTTTTTTTTTTTAAAAAAGGCTGAAGTTTTGTGACCAAACTTTTTGCAAAACTTAATAGAAACAGGGAGTGCCAAAAATAATAAAATCATTGTCTTCTCTTCTCTTCTCTCCTCCCCTCTCCTCCAGTGGTGGGATTAAAAAAAAATTACTACTGGTTCTGTGAGCATGGCTTGATGGGCGTGGCATGGCTTGGTGGGTGTGGCTTGGTGGGCATGGCAGGGGAAGGATACTGTAAAATCTCCATTTCCTCCCCACTCCAGGGGAAGGATACTGCAAAATTCCCATTTCCTCCCAATCAGCTGGGATGCAGGAGGCAGAGAATAGATGGGGCGGGGCCAACCAGAGCTGATATTTGCCGGTTCTCCAAACTACTCAAAATTTCCACTACCGATTCTCCAGAACTGGTCAGAATCTGCTGAATCCCACCTCTGGTCCCCTCCCCTCCCCTCTCTTTTTCCCCCTCCCCTCTCCTCTTTCCCCTCCCCTCTCTCCTTCCCCTCTCAGCACTCTCTTGGAAGTTAAGCAATTAGAAAGGAGATTTTGGTTTCATGAACTTTCAACTGGAGTCTCCTTTGGAAGAATGTGCCCCAGATCAATGCACTGCATTACAAGAACAGAGACAATTTGACCCTGGATAATGAAAGAGCTTTTCATAAAGAGTATAGGTTTAAAAAGATTCTACTTACTGAAGTGAAGATGTGATCAACACGAATTGACACATTTGATTCTTGGCTTCAAGAGTAGAGTAGAGTAGAGTAGAGTAGAGTAGAGTAGAGTAGAGTGTAGAATAGAGTAGAATAGAGTAAGTAGAGTAGAGTAGAATAGAATAGAATAGAGAGTAGAATAGAGTAGAATAGAGTAGAATAGAGTAGAATAGAGTAGAGTAGAATAGAATAGAGATTAGAATAGAATAGAATGTAGAGGAGAGTACAGTAGAGTAGAGTAGAACAGAACAGAACAGAATGTAGAGTAGAGTATTGTAGAGTACAGTAGATATTGTAGAGTAGAATAGAATAGAGAGTAGAGTAGAACAGAACAGAACAAAATAGAGAGTAGAGTAGAGTAGAATAGAATAGAATAAAATAGAGATTAGAATAGAATAGAATGTAGAGTACAGTAGAGTAGAGTAGAACAGAACAGAACAGAATGTAGAGTATTGTAGAGTACAGTAGATATTGTAGAGTAGAATAGAATAGAGAGTACAGAACAGAACAAAATAGAGAGGAGAGTAGAATAGAGTAGAATAGAATAGAATAGAGATTAGAATGGAATAGAATGTAGAGGAGAGTACAGTAGAGTAGAGTAGAACAGAACAGAATGTAGAGTAGAGTATTGTAGAGTACAGTAGATATTGTAGAGTAGAATAGAATAGAGAGTAGAGTAGAACAGAACAGAACAGAACAAAATAGAGAGTAGAGTAGAACAGAACAGAACAGAATAGAATTCTTTATTGGCCAAGTGTGATTGGACACACAAGAAATTGGTCTTTGGTGCATAAGCTCTCAGTGTATATAAAAAGATAAGGTACATTCATCAGGAATCATAAGGTACAACACTTAATGATAGTCATAGGGTACAAATAAGCAATCAATGTCAATAAAAAATCCTAAGGATACAAACAACAAAGTCATGCAGTCATAAGTGGGAGGAGATGGGAGGACATGTGGAACTTACAATAGTTCATCTAGTGATCATTCAAAGTGAGGGTTAGGATTTTTTCGCGGTTGCAACTTTTCTAGCAGACCCGTGTTCAGATGCTTGGCAACTGACTCTTATTTACGACCGTTGCTTTGTCACATGTCAAGATCACCTAATCCCCTTTTGAGACCTTCTGGCAAGCAAAGTCCACGGGGAAGCCAGGTTCACTTAACAACCAGGTCACTAACTTATCAACTGCAGTGATTCACTTAACAACAGAGGCAAGAAAAGTCATAAAATGGAGCAAAGTTCATTTTTTAAAAAATGTCTCACTTAACAACAGAAATTTGGGGGTGCAGTTGTGTTGTATTTGGTCTTTTCTGTTGGCTTTTTTGATAAACTTATGGCAATGGATGGCGTTAAGGAAGATCAACAATCATCTTGTAGTAAGGAAAATGTCATTCTGCAAGAGAGAGAGTCTATCCATTGATTTTTGTTTTCATTTTTGAGAGAAGATTTTAGTCTAAGATGACAGGCAGGAAGTAATATGTTTTGAGGGAATATGTAATGCTTATTCCTGTAAGATTCTATTATTGTATTATATTGTGTTGTGTTGTAGTCGCTTAACTGTCAAGAGCCGGGGAAATCATGAGATTCAGGCAATTCAATGAGTATAAAAAAACTATTGCAAGCTTAAGGTCTCTACAAGAATCTGACCAACTAACGGTTGGGGTCAATGAGTGGGAGATAAGAGGGGCATTCCAGGTGGACTGAATTTCGATCTCTTGTGGGCGTGCAGGGACTTGTGACTTGTGATACATTTGACCCCCTCCCTCGGGCTCAGCCTGGTCATCTACTACATTAACAACCACAGCAATTCACTTAACAGCTGTGGTAAGAAAGGTCATAACATGAGGCAAAAGTCACTTAACCACTGTCTGTCTTAGCAATGGAAATTTTGAGCTCAGTTGTGGTTGCAAGAGAATAAGACATGTTGTGAGCAGCGCTATTACCACTGGGCTAAACCTCACAAAGTTGTTGTAGAAAAGACGGGACACGCAAGCCAGCTCTTCAGAGAAGGAAATGTTTATTGCGCAGGCTCCAAATGAATGGTCTGAACAATGAGTGAAAGTCAGGAAATTCCTTATATAGTTTATCGCTTTCAGCTAAAGCCATCTGTTAGTTTTGGAAACACCCCTCAAGTTTTGCCCTTGGGTTACAGAAAGTATGTTTACAGGATGTCATAATACATAGATCAGCCAACGGACAGACATAGCATGTATTTTGAGGAACTAACAATATGTGTCTACCAGACAGATTAATAGCCAAGCCAGCAAATAGGCTAAAATAGATGTTTTGTCTCAGCATATTTCATGTACAGATTTCCTTCTAACCCATGTTTAACCGCACTATGTCCTAAAAGCAAACCTTGCAATTTCTATATGAACAGTTAAAGCTTAATATCATGAAACCCTAGTCTGGTTCAGGCTTGAGGCCTACCTTGGTTCAGCCTGCCACCTTAAAGTAGAAGTAGAAACAGAACTAGACAAAGTATTTTCTTTAATCTTTAATCAATTAAACAAAACATTTTCTTTAATGCTTTAATCAATTTCAGCATCTCAGCCAGATCCATCAAGTTCAAGAAAGCTCGGTTGTTCTAAACTTAGAAATAAATTTGGTGCCAAATAAAATGTATCAATTACAAAAATTTCTGTACTCTACTTTCTATTCCCATTCATATTTTTTTCTTTCTTTTTACAACTCTGTAATCCCTTCATTTGGGGTGAAATCAGAGCAATTAAATGAAGCTGAACATTTCCTGGCCGGGTGCCCTTCCTGACACCTATGCAAAGTTCAGAGCATATATTTTCTCTTTGTGCCCTAATAGAGAAACGTCTGTCACTGCCGAGGATTAAACTCTCAGGTTGTAAGTTGAGGACTTACGTAGGCAAAATTAGGTCCTTACGCAGGCAAAATCTAGACTTTCTGGACTTCCTTGGCCCACGTCATGACACGCAGATCTCATTCCTACCATTTTCTTTATATAGTCATAATTTTTCCTCTTTGCTCACCTATCTGGCACTAATGGTTCATTAAGGTAACACGCTTAGAGCCCAACCAATTAAAGTCAATGCTACGTAGCATTGTAATTCTCACTTTTCCATACACATTACATTGGTCGAGGCCCAAGAATGAAGGCCTCATAAATCATCCGCCAAAGCAAGAGGGTTTAGCACCTCTTTCTCACACCCGGTCATAAATCTTGGCCGTTAGCGATTAAAATTCTGACTCTGATCTTCCAGTAATACCTTCTAGTTCCCCTCGAACAAGATAAATACAAGACCAGATGCGTGCCTCGGCTGAGGCTGGGGGAGCGATGATCACCCCAAAAAACTATGAAATTCAGAGAGGGAGGAAAAAAAATTATCTTTCCAGGTTTCCCCTTTTAACCTCTTGACCAGAAATAACGCAAGGTTTCATTCGCCACTTCAATTGTGGAAGGACTGCAGATTTCTCAGGAAGCACTGAGTTATAAAATTGCTTTTCCTGCCTCCTATTATTACTGCCTGCCGAAGAAATGGCGTCTATCTAATATTTAATTCTTTTCTTTTCCTTATTTTATTTTTCAACTCTCCAGAACCGTGATTTATTTATTTATTTATTAGACTTACATACCGCTTCATGGGGCTTTCAGCCCTCTCTAAGCGGTTTACAAATTTTTAGCAAATTGAGTCAGCAACTTGCCCCCACAGTCCGGGTCCTCATTTCACCCACCTCGGAAGGATGGAAGGCTGAGTCGACCTCGAGCCGGTGAGATTTGAACCGCTGAGCTGCAGATCACAGTCAGCTAAAGTGGCCTGCTGCAGTACTGCACCCTAACCACTGCGCCACCTCGGCTCTGATGGCGAACCTGTGGCTCTGTGGGCACACAAGCTGTGGCACCAGCTCAGCTCCAGCGCATATGTGTGCGCACCTCCTGCCAGCCAGCTGATTTTTGGGTCTCTGCGGCGCATGTACAGGGCACATGCGGAAGATGCGCTTACATGTGCGGGGAGGCGGGAGGTCACACACGTATGTGTGGGGGTTGCAGGCCCTCCCCCCGTGGCCCATTTTTGCTCCCAGAAGGCTGTCCGGATGTCTACTAGGCCCAAAATGGGCCACGGGGGGGGGGGTTACACGTGTCAGAGCAGGGAGAGTGCGGGGGGTCACATGTGCATGCGTGGAATTGCAGGGGGAGTGCAGGGGGTTGTGCATGCATGCACAGGGTGATGAGGTGCACAGGGCTGGGTCACATACATGCACGCTTTCGGCGCACAACGACAAAAAGGTTAGCTATCAATTCTCTAGAACATCCATTCAATTTTGAACCTGTAGGGACTAGCTATTTTATCTCTTCAGAACTGTAGATTCTTTGTAAGGATTGAGTGATAAGCAATGTGGTTGTTGAGCCTGTTTTGCAACCATTCCGGCTGTTCTGACCTAGACTTCACGAAATCACCAAGCAGGCTCCTTGTCCCGACAAAACCCCTTTTTATTAAGCTAATGTGAATCCCTCTCATTCACATCCAGCAAACAGTCTTTCAAGGGTGAATTTACAACCACAGACCTTATCAGGCCTGGAGAGCTGCCAAGCCGATATCTTCCGAACGCCATTCTGTAGCAGACCATATTTGGCAAGAAGGAACAGATCTTCACCCTAATGAATTGAACTAAATGTCTCCTGCAAACTCCACTCCCCTTTTGCTCTTCTTTATTCCCTATGGGAGGGGCCATTCACCGTCCACCTGTGGCTTTACTCCCAAGTCGACCCCTGTTCTTTAGCTGTTCCCTTCATCTGGCAACTCTGTGCATGAGCACACTGGGAACGGGCTCCAGCTGTTCGTCTGCCCCATTGACTCTGAAGGCAGCTGATGACTGGCATACGGCTCAGCCCCACCTCTGCCTCCGACACAGGGCCCTCATCAGAGCCTTCACCAGACTCCAGGACTGGCCCATGTTTCTCCCTAACCTCCTCACTGTTTGAGTCTGCCACTAGCTCTGGTGACGAGCCACAACACTGGTGGCAGTTGTTAAGTGAATCACTGCAGTTCTTAAGGGGGTAACAAACACTAACCAACTGTTGTAAGTCAAGGACTAGCTTCACATACACAGCATCATTACCAATGCAGAAGTGCAGAAGTGAAGTCTCTGTAAAACAGTTAAAACACTTGCCCGTTTCCAAGGAATGTAGAATTGGATCAAACAACGGCCATCCAAACCTTAGTGGCTGTGAAGATGTAACCTTCTGATCAATCAATCAATCAATCAATCAGAATAGAACTGTAAGGGATCTTGGAGGTCTTCTAGTCCAAACAGGAGACCCTCTACCATTTCAGACAAGTGGCCATTCAATCTTTTTCTTAAAATCGTCCAGTGATGGAGCACCCACAACTTCTGGTGGCAAGCTGTTCCACTGGTTAATTGTTCTTACTTTTAGGAAGTTTCTCCTTAATTCCAAGTTGCTTCTCTCCTTGATTACTCCCATCCATTGTTTCTTGCCCTGTCTTCTGTTGCTTTGGAAAATAAGTTGAACTCCTCCTCTTTGTGGCAGTCTCTCAAATACTGGAAAAATTGCTGTCATGCCACCCCCTAGTTCTTTTTATCCCCTCTAGACTATTCCTGCAACCGTTCTTCATATGTTTTAGTCTCCAGGCCTTCAATCATCTTAGTTGCTCTTCTCTTGTAGGAAGTCAGCAGCCACCCCTCTCCTAGAAAAATGAAATGTTTTAGGAAATAAAGGGGCAGAATATTTCCCCCTAAAAGAGAGGCAAAAATTCAGCACCCCCTTTGTCAATGGGCCATTAAGGCCTGGGTCAGTCTATTCTACATAACAAAGATCTACCTCCTTCAGGCAGAGCCATAATAGGAATCCCAAAGCCCTTTCATTGCATCATCACCCAGCAAGGCTCAACCAAGCCTGGGACTCAGGACAGCCTACTGAGTTGCCCCTGCATGGTCCCATGGGAGTCTGACAACCAATCAGAATACAAGCTCAAATTGTTTATAGATAGCCTAGCAAGGAGGAGCTAAGCTCAATTCAAAGACGTTATTAATTTTCTACTTTCTCTTTAAGTATATTTTAAACTGTATTTGTTAAAGATTTATACCTTTTATTGGTTCTGGGAAGTCGGCGGGGGAGGTGGGGGGGGGAGGGTGGGAGGGAGCGGAGTGTACTAAGTTGGAGGAAGGGTGTTGGACTTTAAGGTATTATGATTGTACATGTATACTGCTATTTTTTCTTTTTTATGTATATTGAAATGGAATTATAAATACCATCAACACAAAAGGGAGTTTGCTCAGAAGCTGAAATACACCAAGTGAATTAGAGGAAGAGTGGGAAGCAGAGGAGAGAAGAAAGATAGGAAGAGAGGGACAGGAGAGAGGGTGAAGGGGGAAGATGAGGTGTACAAGGAGGAGTGGTAAGGGGAGAGAGGAGAAGGAGAAAGGAAGGGGAAGTAGAGTAGAAAATGATGGAGGGAAGAAAGGATGTAGAAAGGGGGAGGAGAGAGGGGGAAGAAAGTGTCGTATAAGGTATAAATATGGTGTATGGAGAGCAGAAGAGCCAATAACTGTTTTTTTTTCTCTTTGGTAGTTGATGGTAAGATGAATTGATGTAATTACTTAATAATACAACATGATATTGACTATGTAATAGTATACATGTGATTATATGCTATGAAAATGGAAAATTAAAAAAATTCTATCGGGGAAAAAAAGAAAAGAATACAAGCTCAAATCCAAAAGCCCAGAGAGGGCATAAAACCCAGGCACTTTCAGTATCTCTTCCCTTTTGGGCCAGAACCTCAGATCATGTGGTCCTGTCCATCATCAATAAATCTTCTTTCCAAGCAACTTCCATGAATCCAGTGTCTTTTTCCCCACTTGGAACTGAACCTAGAAGGACATGTCTTCCAATGCTTCTCTTCTCTTCTCTTCTCCTCTCCTCTCCTCTTCTTTCCTTTCCCTTCTCTTCCCTTCCCTTCCTTTCTTTTCCCTTTCCTTCCCTTCCCCCTTCCTCTCTGTCTCCCCTTCCTTCCCCTCCTCCTTTCCTCTCCTCTCCTCTTCCAACACTCTGCAAACATCTTCTTCTTGTCTGCCCTTCTTCATGAGTCAATAATCGCTATATCCTGCCACTGCTACATCCCCCTATAAAGGGAAGCACTGCAGCTTTTCCTCTTCTTTCTTCCCTCCCCCTCTCCCTCTAGCTGGAAAGTTAAATGGCTGCTGTTCCTTTGCTGGAAAACAGCTGGCTGGTGATTAGGTGTCAGTGTAGCTGTTAACAGCGCAAATGCCTAGTTGCTAATAGACCGGGCCCCATTCCTAACAAAGCAAAATCACTCGAAACTGCAGACGTGGCTGCTCATCGCTCCAGCAGCACTGGAAGGCCTAATAAAAAAGAAAAGGAGCAAAATATCTCAATTTAGCAATTGAGGGGTGCTCCGAAGAGAGTGGAAATGCAAATCAACGTGAAATAGGCTTTCTAATTATGTCGGGCGAAGGAATTCTACCTCCTCCACTTCTGCGATGTGTGGGGGAAAAAAACAGCAGAAGATGGAAGGACTCGAAGGATTATTTATTTATTTTTTTGGCCATGGCCATTTCTAGTGCATCGTTATGCGCTGCGCATCCTTAAAGATTCTCCTTTCCTAGAAGCCACGAGTTGGAAAAAGAAACCGAAGCGTGATGGACGGGCGTCTCTCAAGCGGAACCGAGTGCGTGGAATTTCCGAAAATATTGCAACTCGTTCCATCGCTAACGAGGGAGGTTTATTTGAAAGACATTCCTGAGCACACTTAAAAAGGGGAAAGGGAGGTCTTTTGGTGCTCACTGAGCCTGCAGATGTTTCGTTTCCCAATGAGGTTACATTATCAGTGCTAGAAGGGAATGGAGTTTGTAGAGTAGAGTAGGGTAGGGTAGGGAAGGGAAGGGAAGGGTAAGGGAAGGGAAGGCTAGAGTAGATAATAGAATGGAACAGAATGGAATGGAATGGAATAGAATAGAATAGAATAGAATAGAATAGAATAGAATAGAATAGAAAGGAATAGGAATAGGAATAGGAATAGGAATAGAAATAGAAAATAGAAAATAGAAAATAGAAAATAGAAAATAGAAAATAGAAAATAGAAAATAGAAAATAGAAAATAGAAAATAGAAAATAAAATAGAACTAGAACTAGAACTAGAACTAGAACGGAATGGAAAGGAATAGGAATAGGAATAAGAAAAGAATAGAAAATAGGATAGAACTAGAATTAGAACTAGAACAGAATAGGGTAGAATAGGTTAGAGTAGAGTAGAATAGAACTAGAACTAGAACTAGAACTAGAATAGACCTAGACTAGAATAGAACTAGAACTAGAATAAGCCTAGACCTAGACCTAAACCTAGAATAGAATAGAACTTGTGTGTGTGTGTGTGTGTGTGTGTGTGTGTGTGTGTGTGTTGTGTCACAATCCCTGGTATGCCCAAATATGGGAGGCAGCATACTGCTTCTCTTTTCTGTCTTTCGACTCACCCTAGGAGCCATCCAGGCAGAAAGCCATTTTTTTATGTTGCCTTTGTTACATTTGTGTTGCATTTGTGCTGATAAATAAATAAAGGGAGACTAGTATAGATCTATTTCAAGCTATTTAGCTCTCATCAGCTAGCCATATATATATAAACTTAAGCACAGACATCCAAATACTATAGCTGAGTCAGTCAAAAGAAGGGTGCCTCAGAAGCAGTGAATAGTGGCGAAAAAATGGATTTGATTTTGGAACCTAAAAGAAAGTGAGGAAGTGATGAAGGGTGGGTGGGATTCAGCTGGTTCACACCAGATTGGGTGAACTGGATGTCAATTTTGCATCTGGTTCACTGAACCAGTTGTTGCAAGGACCGGCTGGCCCCGCCCACCCCTCCCCTCCCAGGAGTCTCCATGCAACCTATTCATCATGCCAGGTAATTGCAGGGTCCATGGGGAGATTATGGGTCTCCCAGAAGTCCAGGAATGGGCCTATTTCCATCCTCCGGAGACCTCTGGAGCCCAGGGGAGGCCGTTTTTGCCCTCCTGGAGGCTCGGGAAAAAACCCCGGACCCTGGGGAGGGCAAAAACTCCCCCCCTTGCTGTGGTGCAGGAGACCGAGTAGACTCGGGAGGCAGAGAATAGATGAGGGTGGGGCCAGCCAGTGGTGGTATTCGCCGATTCTCCGAACTACTCAAAATTCCTGCTACCGGTTCTCCAGAATTGGACAGAACCTGTTGAATACTCCTCTGGCTCCCATCTTAGGTATGAAAGCTGGTTGGGTGACTTTGGGACATTCACTCTCTCTTAGACAATTCACCTCACAGCATTGTTGTCGTGGGGAGAGGAGAGGAGAGTTGGAAGGGACCTTGGAGATCTTCTAGTTCAACCCCCAGCTCAAGCAGGAGACTGTATATCATTGTGGACCAATGACTGCCCAAGCTCTTCTTAAAAACCTCCAGTGATGGAGAACCTCAACTTCTGAAGGCAATCTGTTCCACCAATTAATTGTTCTCACTGTCAGGAAATTTCTCCTTAGTTCCAGATTGGCTCTCTCCTTGATTAGTTCCCATCCATTGCTTCTTGTCCTGCCTTCTGGTGCTTTAGAGAATAGCTTGACTCCCTCTTCTTGGTGGCAACCCCTGAGATATTGGAAGACTGCTAACATGTCTCCCCTAGTCCTTCTCTTCATTAGACTAGAAGAAGGAGTATTACGTATGTTCACTGCAATGAACTATAAAGTAATATACGTGGGATAAAAAGGTTAAAAAAGTTTGCAGACTGCAAAATAATTTTTCTAATATTTCAACATTCTTTTATCGCCAGCATGTTGTTTAAAATCAGATTTTCTCATTACGTGTGTTTCACACAGAGAGAGTTTGCTCATTAATAACTCATCTTGGCAATGAGGGTGCTTTGACTTTAAAATTTAATTGTAGTAATACAAAACCAGATAACTCCAAGGACATGCTTTCACCCCTGTCCTTGAGAGGGGACAATCTAAGTCAACATCTCTACCTCCTTCAGTAAGACAGTTTTCTGAAGAAGCCTTAGAGATAAACTTGATTAACTCTATGAGTACCTTGTCAGATACTGAACAAGTGGGCATTACTGTGTTTCCCCAAAAATACAACCTGTCCTGAAACGAAGGCCTTGCGACAATTTTTGTGTGGGCAAAAATATGAGCCCTCCCCTGCAGCCAGACAACCCCCCTCCAGCCAGGCAGAGCGCTGCTCACCAGCCTAACGGTATCCCGAGGTGCCAAGCCGCGGGAACTGGGGAAGAGGAAGGTGATTGCATTGCTTGGCACCTTCAGGACACCGCTAGGTTGGTGAGCGGAGCTGAGCCCAGCTGGAGAGGGGGGTTGCTGGGAGGGTGCTCTCTTGCGAGCGGGCTCCCAAAGAGCCAGGCACAGCCAACATAGCCGCCATGAAGTGACCACGCTCACGAGCAGCCACCCGACAAACCCCCTTTCCAGCCAGGCACAGCGCCATTCGCTGACCTAGGGGTATCGCCAAGCCGCCTGAGCATCTGTTCGCTGCCGCCTGGCTCCTGTGGCTTGGAGCCTTTGAAATGCCAGTGAATGGCACTCTGCACGGCTGAAGAGGAGGGTTGTGTGAGCGGCAGTTCCACTCCTGTGCCTTCCAGCTTCATGATGCCCTGGCCCAGCTCTCCCTGAAGAGCCAGGACACCTCTGCTGCCGTCACTGCCCACTGCCAACGCCATCCCAGCATGGCTTTTTTGGCAGCTTCCAAACTTAGTTTTCTGGCAGTGGCCACTCTGGGCGTACACTCTATGGTTGTGCGCCGGCTTGCCGGCAGAGCATACAACCATAGAGCATATGCCCAGATGGGTCACTGCCGGAAGACTCGGTTTGGAAGCTGCCAAAAAAGCCATGCTGGGATAGCGGTGGTGGCAGCAGAGGTGCCCTGGCTTTGCAGGGAAACCTGGGCCAGGGCATCGTGAGGCTGGGAGGTGCATGAATGGGAGCGGAACAGCATTTCACAGCAGCAACATCACTGGCATTTCGAAGGCGCCAAGCCGCGGGAGCTGGGCGACAGCGAACAGGTGCTCAGGTGGCTTGGCGATACCCTTAGGTCAGTGAATGGCACTGTGCCTGGCTGGAAAGGGGGTTTGTTGGGTGGCTGCTCATGAGTGTGGTTGCTTCATTGCTGTTGTGTTGTGCTGCTGCGACAGCGCAACACAGCTCTTCGCCCTTGAGGCTGTGCCTGGCTCTTTGGGAGTCCACTCGCAAGAGAGAAGCCACCCGGCAACCCCAGAATAATAAGACCTCCCCTGATAATAAGGCCCAAGCCATGTTTTATGGGTTAAAAAAAAGACCCTGTCTTATTTTTGGGGAAACATGGTATTAAAAACAAAAACAGTTAGGCCCGTGATGGTCAACCTATGGCACACGTGCCACAGGTGGCACACAGAGCCCTTTGTTAGGGCACGCTAGGCGTTGCCCTGTCAGCTCCAGCTGACTTCAGCCTACATTTTCGCCCATTTTCGCAAACTTCTGGTTTGTGCATTGGGCTGTTTTTCTCCCTCTGGAAGCTTCAGGAAAGCCTCTTGAAGGCTCCGGAGGGCGAAAAACGGTCCTATGGGCAGACCGGAAGTCCATTCCCAAACTTCCGGGTTGCCCATAATGCCGTTTTTCACCGTTTTGGGGCCATTTTTCAGGGAAGCCTCTGGAGGACCTCTGGGGAGGGCGAGGAGGCTGTTTTCTCCCTCCCCAGGCTCCTAGAAATCCTCTGGAGCCTGGGGAGTGTGAATAAACGGGTCCATTGCACGGCACAAGCAGGCGGGAAGGCAAAGGGTTGCACGTGCATGCATGGGGGAGGGCTCACACGCATAGAATTATGGGTGTGGACATACCCACGCATGACCCTCTCCCTGCACTCCCCCTGCTTTTTGCACGCGATGGGAAATCACTGGGTTAGGCGATCTAAAGCATTATTAGCAAACAACACCTACATCGGCTAAACGTATAAACCTTTCATAAGACCATCGCTGGAATACGGCATCCCGTTTTGGTCACCACATTTCAAAAAAAAAAGATGTTGAGATTTTGGGGGAAAAGTGCAGAGAAGAGCAACTAAGATGATGACTGGCCCGGAGACTAAAAACATATGAAGGATGGTTGCAGGATTTAGGTTTGGCTAGGGTGTGACCCGACAAATGCGCGCATGACAATAGTGTGCCGAGAAAACCGCGGCGAGAAAACCGCGACGTCATAAACGCGCCCACAACAGCACGCCGACAAAACCGCGCCCACAAAAGCGCAATTTAAGGTAAGGTAAGGGTTAGGGTTAGGGTTAGGGTTAGGGTTAGGGTTAGGGTTAGGGTTAGGGTTAGGGTTAGGGTTAGGGTTAGGGTTAGGGTTAGGGTTAGGGTTAGGGTTAGGGTTAGGTTAGGATTAGGTTTAGGGTTACGGTTATTACGTTGTTTTTGTTGTTTTTTGATGGCGCGCTTTCATTGGCGCGCATTTGTCGGCTTCTGTGCTCATTCGTCAGTGTGATTTCGACCTCGCGGTTTCCTCGCCACAGTTTTGTCAGCGCACTTTTGTTGAGGGCGCATTTGTCGGTGAACCGGCTAGTTTAGAGAAAAGAAGGACTCGGAGGGGGGTGGGGACACTTTCTGCATTTCTAACAGTTTCCTAAAGTATAGGTTGTTCATTAAACTTTCCCCTAGCCTGTTGATGACCTTGCGTTTGTGTGTGTGTGTGTGTGTGTGTGTGTGTGTGTGTACATGTTTACAAGACTTTCTCTTGGCCTCTAAATGGCCTTTACAGTTTGTACAGTCTAAAATTTACAGCCATCCTGATAGGACTTTTTAATTTAATGAAGCCAAACTGTAAAGCAATATTCTCCCCAAAGAAAGATCAGTGCCATTATTTTGCTGGTGTTACGTTTCTCTAATGAAATAAATTCCAATTTATGTTGCCTTTGTTGCCATAGATAACTCACTGCAGAGGGTAAATGTTTCTGATGTAATGACATGCTAACTTTCTGCCCACAAATGCAGCCTCAGCTAATGGGATTCGGAATGGGGTGTTGTACGATGATTGCAACTGATCTGAAGGAAATTATGATTAAAAAGCGATAGAGAAATGGCGACGGGGCAAAAATAATGAATGCCGTTAACAGCGAAAGTCTGTTGCTGGCAGGATCCTCTTTAGTTTATTCCTTTTTAGAGTGGAATTATATATTAAGGATGATATTAGGACAGAGAGGCTGTCAGATTCTCTTCAGTTTGATTCTCATGGTGGAGTCCGCCAGTTTCTTGTGCCAAAGCATCATAATTCAAATGCCTAGCTGTAGTCTACTTTGAGATTGAAATACTCCACTTTTTCAAGAATGGTGGCATTTCCTATCCATCTCCCCAAATGTCTTTTTTTGTGAATATTCCCCCTTAAAGGAGGATTGTCAGGTTTCCGAAAGATGCCCTAACAGCCAAGTTTCAAAAGAAATCTAGTCAGTTATTAGGAACACCATTTCAGGAATACCCCGTTGCAGTCAGATCTAACCTCATTTAAATTATGGCTGAACTTTGCCCCTGTTTCTTCCCTCCTCTCAGTCTGTGTCATAAATCACATTCTCCAACGAGGTGCATGCCTCACAAGCCTGCTGTAGTAATCTGAGATCCGACTCTAGCCGAAGGTATGAACGGAATGCACTCCCCCTGCCTTTTCTCACCATGACAATTTGTAGCTCAGGGTTGAAATGAGAGGTTCTTGGTTCTCTCTCTCTCTCTCTTTCTCCTCTCCCTCTTTCTCTTCTCTCTCTCTCTCTCTCTCTCTCTCTCTCTCTCTCTCTCTCTCTCTCTCTCTGTGTGTGTGTGTGTGTGTGTGTGTGAGAGAGAGAGAGAGAGAGAGAGAGAGAGAGAGAGAGAGAGAGAGAGAGAGAGATTGTGTGTGCTCCAGCATAACTCTAGAACGCCTCGAGCCATTTCAACCAAAATTGATACACGGATGACTTACTCTCTGGAAAAAAAATACTGTGGGGTAAAACACCCCTTGGGATGTGTGTTGTGTTAAGATACAGCCTGTCGTGCCTGAAAATGGCTTCTACTGTACTGCCGTAAAATGGCTTATACTGTACAGCACGGTGGAGTTGCCATGGTAATGGCTTCACAGTACTCCACAAGGGGGCACCCTCTGGTAAATTCCCCCTATAAATAAAAACCCAGACGCCAGATTATCAGATAATTTTCCAAATAAAGATCAGAACTTTTTTGAGATTAGCAGCCATCTAAGTCTTGAAAATAAATATTTGTGTAGAATGTTAAAACTTTGTTACCCTACTAGTGAATTACTATCCCTTGTGGACATTGTTTTAATTTGTAAATTTTGTAATTATCCTTTAGGAAATAATCTAGAACAGGATATACAAGGATAAAACACTGATTAAATGTTCTCGTTGTCAGAAAATTTCTCCTTACTTCTATGTTGGCTCAGTCTTTAAAGTACTTCTACCCATTAATTCTTGTCCTGCACTTAGGTGCCTGATTCACTTAACAGCCGTGTTACTAACTTAATAACTGCAGCGATTCACTTAACAATTGTGGCAAGAAAGGTTGTAAAATGGGGGGAAAGTCACTTAACAAATGTCTCACTTTGTGGTTGTTGTTAGATGCGAAGTTGTGTCCGACCCATCACGACCCCATGGACAATGTATCTCCAGGCCTTCCTGTCCTCTACCATCCTCTGGAGTCCATTGAAGCTCATGCTGACTGCTTGGGTGACTCCATCCAACTACCTCCTTCTCTGCCGTCCCTCTCTTCTTTTGCCCTCCGTTGTTGCCAGCATGAGGCTCTTCTCCAGGGAGTCCTTCCTTCTCATTAGATGGTCAAAGTCTTTGAGTTTCCTCTTCAGGATCTGGCCTTCTCAAGAGCAGTCAGGGTGGATCTCCTCTAGAACTGACCAGTTGGATGGCCTTGCAGTCCAAGGGACTCGCAGGAGTCTTCTCCAGCACCAGAGTTCAAAGGCCTCCATTCTTTGCACTCAGCCTTCCTTATGGTCCAACCTTCACAGCCATCCATGGCAACTGGGGAAACCATAGCCTTGACTCTATGCACTTTTGTTGGCAGGGTGATGTCTCTGCTTTTTAGATTTGCCATAGCTTTCCTCCCCAGGAGCAAGCTCATCTTTCTTAGCAACCAAACATATGTGGGCTCGATTATGGCTGTAAGTCAAGGACTACCTATCGATCCCAGCCTATGGTAGGTCAATAAACTCAAGAATGACAAGGAGGGGGGAAAGGCATCCAAAAGAAAATAGCAATTTCAACTGATGGATGCAAATGATGCACAATTAATTTATGGGAAACAGTGCTGTTTAGGTATGACAATGCACACTTAAATTAGGACTGGACAAATTCATGAAGACGAGCCCCAGTGGTGAACATCTGCTCACCCATTCTTTCAACAGAATGCTGGATTAAATGAAGCTCGATGCCATCCAGCATGGAACGTTTCGTGTCCTTAATTTGTGTAGAGTTGGCAGCACAGACGTAGAGACAGGTGGTTGTTCTCTCTGGAGAAGGCTGCTTTACAGCTTCCAAACCTCGTTTCTCTACATGCTTTCAAAATCTCGAGATCCTTCACATATCTTAATAACCCTGGGAAAAAAAACTGCTTCCTGGATCCAACTAAACCCAACCAAAGTTTTCTTTGGTATGTGTATATATGCAGTAAGTAAATACTGTATGTATGTATTGGAGTGATCCAGTGCAATCTGATGTTTTATTTATGTGCTTCATTCTCTCTTTCTTTCCCCTCCCTCTCTCTCATCTGCATCTATGTCTATGTCTGTCTGTCTGTCTGTCACTCTCTCTCTCTTTCTATCCCCCCTCTATCTCTATCTCTATTTCTATCTCTATCTCTATGTCAGTGTTCCAAGTATCATGCAGAATTAAATAAGAGTTCAAGGGAAAACAATCCTTAAAGTTCCAATTTAATAAGTCAGACATCTTGGCACATCTGTGGAATCCCAATTTTGGAAGTTACCTAGGATTCCCACCCAGTTGAAAGTTCATGATCTTGTCCCCACACCTTGCTGATGGCCCAATCTTCTTCTTCCACGCTGGCATCTCCACCCAGCTGGTTCTGGTCAGGTGCAGAGGTGCGGATATAAAAGATGACCTTGGGCTTCTAGAAAAGAATGACAACAACACATTCCACAATTCTACTCCTTTCTATTCCCCACTCCCAACTACTACACTAATGAAACAGCATAATGAAATAAGAGAGAGTGTGGCAGGCCAAAGATCCTAAAAGGGATATAACTGCAGGCCTAACACTCTATCTATCTATCTATCTATCTATCTATCTATCTATCTATCTATCTATCTATCTATCTATCATCTACCTACCTACCTACCTACCTACCTACCTACCTACCTACCTATCTAATCATTTATCATCTTTTTTCAACAACCCCATATTCTGGGCAAGTGAATGGAGCTAGCAGAGTGTTTTAATGGCCAGATGCCCTTCCTGTCACCAAAGTGGCGTTTTCTTCAGCAGATATTTTGCCAGTCTGCATAGAGAGAGAAACATCTACCTCTACCTAGGAACAAACTCACAGCCTCCTGATTGGGAGACTCCACCTCGAGGCCACTGCACCACTCCATCTTATCTATCTCATTTATGTCTGTCTCTCCTTCTCTCATCCATCCATCCATCCATCCATCCATCCATCAATCTCTCTCTTCCTCTCTATCCATCCATCTATCCATCTCTCTCTCTCTCTGTCTCTCTCTCTCTCTCATCTATCCATCTGGCTCTATGCTGTCCCATTTGGGCCCCTATTTTTTTTTTTTGCCAAAGTGCATGCGCGGAAGACTGAGCACATGTGTGGATGGGACCCCTGTGAGCTAAGCGAGCAGGTGCACACGAATGCTCACATTTGCAAACTGGTAGGAAAGTTAAGTGAATACCACCCCTCATTCCACTACTTCGTAAGTCACACCTTCAGGAAATTCTCCCTTCTTTTGAGTTTCGGTTTTTCCTCAGTGAGTTATAATGTATAGCACTGGGATGTAAGGAGGATACTCATTGGATCTTCTCTTACTCCCAGGAGCTACACAAAATGAACCTGCTCCTTCTTCTCTGTCAAAATACCCTTCAAGTATTTGAAGTCTCCCGTCAGCCTTTAGGCTAAACATATTGAGTTCATAGGTCTTAATCTCCAGGCAATGTGCCTTCTTTTCGTGTTCTTCTGTGAAGCTTCACTTAGGATAAGTTCTCCGTGGAAGATCCAAGCATCCATAATACATCACAGACGCATTCACAGGTAACTCCTGACAGCTTGATCTAACTCTACACATCCATACTTGTACTTTAAAAGAAGGAAATGACCACAGGGGATCATATATCTAATCTAAATTAAAACTCTGAAATTTACATTTTAATCAGGGATTATCAAAGGATACTCTTTAGCCCAAGGGATACCTCTTCTCTTATATACTGCTGAGTCCCTCAATAGACTTCAGACACTTCAGTGAAGCAAGAATAGTAAAGTTGTTCACCGCATGACAATTTTAGGCAACTTCCATCCTACATCCTACTGTGGGATCTTGGAGTCCTAGTGGACAATCATTTAAACATGAGCCAGCAGTGCATGGCGGAAGCCAAAAAAAGCCAAGGCAATCTTAGGTTGCATTAACAGAGGGATAGTATTAAGATCAAAGGGAGACTCTGTGGCTAAGGTGCTGAATTGTCGATCAGAAAGTTCGGCAGTTCGGCGGTTCGAATCCCTAGCGCTGCGTAATGGAGTGAGCTCCCATTACTTGTCCCAGCTTCTGCCAACCTAGCAGTTCGAAAGCACATAAAAAATGCAAGTAGAAAAATAGGAACCACCTTTGGTGGGAAGGTAACAGCGTTCCGTGCACCTTTGGTGTTTAGTCATGCCAGCCACATGACCACAGAGACGTCTTCGGACAGCGTTGGCTCTTCGGCTTTGAAATGGAGATGAGCACCACCCCCTAGAGTCTGGAATGACTAGCACTTATGTACGAGGGGAACCTTTACCTTTTTAGTATCAAGATGATGTGAAGTATTAGTATCACTTTATAAAGACCACAGTTAGAATACTGCATCCAGTTTTGGTCACCAAAGATGTTGAGACTCTGGAACGAGTACAAAAAAAAAGAGTAACAAAACTGACTAGAGAGCTGGAAGCTAAAACTTGTGAAGAACGGTTGCAGGAATTGTGTGTGTCTGATCTAGTGAAAAGAAGAACTAGGGGTGACATGATTGCAGTGTTCCAGTATCTGAGGGGCTGCCACAAAGAAGGGGGCTGGGGTCAACCTATTTTCCAAAGCACCAGAAGACAAAACCAGAAACAATAGATGGAGAAGTAATCTAGAAGTAAAGAGAAATCTCCTAACAGTGAGAACAATCAACCAGTAGAAAAACTTGCCTTCAGAAGTTGTCCATCACTGGAGGTTTTTAAGAAGAACTTGACAGTCACTTGGAAGTCTGGAATGATATAAGGTCTCTGTTGTGGCCCAGCAGGAGCTGTTGGAGCTGCCACCAGACTCTGACAGCGAAGGGCCCTATGAGTCGGCTCTGGAGGATGTGGAGGACCCTGGACAGGGTTCCAACTCCGAGCAGGGCGCAGAGAAGCTGGTTGGCCACCAGGAGGTGCCTGAGCCTTGGAGCAGTGGGGAGGAGACAAGGGAGAGTGATCCTGACGTCATGCATTGGAGCAGTGGGGAGGAGACAAGGGAATTGGTCCTGGATGCCCGGCAACGGAGGGCTAATAGGCGTAAAGAACAGTTGTGCAGTTACAGGAGATAAGTGAACTCAGCTGGTGGTAATTAGGCTCCTCTCAAGACTATAAAAGGAATGGCTTTGCACACACTCGTTGCAGGAAACAACGTGTTTACTAGAGCTAAAGAACTCTCGTGGCTAGCTTGGCAGGCTGGATTGCTGCCAAGGTTAGTCTGTGCTGGATTGCTGCCAATGTCTAGTTGTGCTGGATTGCTGCCAAGGTCTAGTCTGTGTGTTAATAAATCCTTGAAGTATCTTTGTCTCGGCGTGCTTTGGTGTAGGACGAGAACAGAACAGTCTCCTACTTGAAGTTGGACTAGAAGACCTCCAAAGTCCCTTCCAACTCTATTTTTCTGTTATACATTCAAATTTTGATCTGGCATAATTTTGCAACCTAACACTTCAGGAGTTTCCATTCCTAATTGTGTTTCACTAATATACAGATTTAATGTCCTATCTGGTCAAGCAATACCTTGGAAGAAGCACAACCTGAAATCGGTTATAGTTTTGACACAGGTCGCTTAATTTTATTTTATTTTTGTTGGGCTCGGATATCTTGGTGTAAGCATTGCGAAGATATTTTCTCAGCTGATAAGGTTGACCCCGATAAAATAACAACAACTCGGCAGATGGTCTTATAATTCTTTGAGTTGTGGCAATAACACCAATGTGATTAGAATTAATTTAACTCTGAGGTTTGATTTATTTGAAGAGGTCTTGCTATTTTTTTTAAAAAAAAATTCGTTCCCACCATTTCAGTTGACTTTGCAAGATATTAGAGGAGCTTTGCCCCCCGTGGGAAATTCTCACCGTATAAATTACCATCGCCTAGCACTTAAATGACATCGGCTAAACAAACAAATAAATAAATACCAATAAAAATTGTACGTGGCCTTAACTCTTAGATGGCTGGAGATGAGATTTGCAGCATGATAGGATAGTAATGAAAAAATTTAAAAATAAAACCTAGAACAGTGATGGCTAGACTTTTTGTCATCCCATGCTGAAAGTGTGCGCGCGCCCCCATACCCATAATGCAATGTACACCCCCCAATGCACCCTAACCCCCTGTGCATGCGTGTGCAACCCCACTATCCTGCCCCTCACATGCACAAACGATGCCCCCTGCTCCCCCGCTCCTCCGCGCACAACCCCCCACATTCCATTTTTGGCCTAGCAGGGCTCCCTCCCTCAAAGAGCCGAGGTGGCACAGTGGTTAAATGCAGCACTGCAGGCTACTTCAGCTGACTGCAGTTCTGCAGTTCGGCTTTTCAAATCTCACCGGCTCAGGGTTGACTCAGCCTTCCATCCTTCCGAGGTGGGTAAAATGAGGACCCGGATTGTTGTTGGGGGCGATATGCTGACTCTTGTAAACCGCTTAGAGGGGGCTGAAAGCCCTATGAAGCGGTGTATAAGTCTAACTGCTATTGCTATTGCTATAACTTTTACCTTTAGATATACTGTAGATCTATCTATCTGTATGATCTGTAACTATAGTTACAATACAATACAATACAATAGCAGAGTTGGAAGGGGTCTTGGAGATCTTCTAGTCCAACCCCCTGCCTAGGCAGGAAACCCTATATGGTTCCAGACAAACGGCTATCCAACATCTTCTTAAAGACTTCCAGTGTGGGGGCATTCACAACTTCTGGAGGCAAGCTGTTCCACTGATTCATTGTTCTGACTGTCAGGAAATTTCTCCTCAGTTCTAAGTTGCTTCTCCTTCATTAGTTTCCACCCATTGCTTCTTGTTCTACCCTCAGGTGCTTTGGAGAATAGCTTGACTTCCTCTTCTTTGTGGCAACCCCTGAGATATTGGAAGACTGCTATCATGTCTCCCCTAGTCCTTCTTTTCATTAAACTAGACATACCCTGTTCCTGCAACCGTTCTTCATATGTTTTAGTCTCCAGTCCCCTAATCCTCTTTGTTGCTCTTCTCTGCACTCTTTCTAGAGTCTCCACATCTTTTCTACATCGTGGCGACCAACACTGGATGCAGTATTCCAAGTGTGGCCTTACCAAGGCATTATAAAGTGGTATGAACCCTTCACGTGATCTTGATTCTCTCCCTCTGTTGATGCAGCCTAGAACTGTGCTGGCTTTTTTGGCAGCTGCTGCACACGGCTGGCTCCTATTTAAATGGTTGTCCACTAGATCCCTTTCAAAGTTACTACTGTACTACTGTTACTACTGTTGAGCAAGGTACCACCTATACTGTCCCTGTGCATTTAATTTTTCTTGATCACAACCTGACTCTTTTCACCATTGAATCTCATTTTATTAGATAGTGCCCAATGTTCAAGTTTGTCAAGATCCTTCTGTATCTGAAGCCTGTCTTCTGGTTGAAACTACCTATTCTAGTGCGTTTGAGGGCTTTACCATTCTTCTCCCCACCATTCCGTTCCCTCCCCATGCCAATTGTGCTTGTGTTTTACACAAAGCATTAATTTTCTGCCATTACCATTCCCTAATTTACAAAGCATTGGAATAACTTTTTTTTTCCTCGGGATTCAGAACCGATATACGATTTAGGGCTTTGAGCCCGCTGAGACTAAGAGGAAAAATGAATGGGCACCATTAAGTTATGAAATACGTATTTTGTCACTTTTGGCAAGAGAACATTTCATGGCCTAACAAGGATAAATATGTACATTTATATGCTTACTTTTCATATGCAAAACTGAATTGTGCACTACCCAGAGTGCCATAATCCTGTAAACAGAGTTTGATTCATGGTTACAACTGTAACTGTATTAGGCCCGTGAATTATACGCCTATAAATTCGCGTTTGTGTTTTCAATGCGGCTCACTTTATCTTACAAATATATATATATATGCAGAAAGGGATATGCAACCAAGCTAAAAGATTATTGTCCTTTAATTATATTTCATTACACACCAGAAAAAAAAAATTGCCGGTGTTTGTCACTTAGAAACCGGTAGATTATAATGCAGAACTAAATACATTTAGAGTTTGGAAGGTCAAACTTTTGTTGTTCTTAGCCGTCATCATCACGAACAAAAGCCATGCAAGATAAAGAGGATATTGTTTTGAGCGTGATTATAAAGGCAGCTAAGCACGAGAACATATATTTATATTTATATATATATTTGAAAGAACTAAGCCACTTTGCACTCCCTCGGCGGATAAAAGGACAGGAAAAGAATCACTTTATGCTCTTTCTCTTCTAGTTTTTAAACGCTAGCCAGGAAAAGCTATGCACAGCTACGCTTGTGCAAAGGACACACGCTTATCAAAACTGCATAAATTTGGGGGAAACTCTATTAAAAGTGCATGCCAATTTGTCTTGCCAGCCTAAAAGATAAATCGCTCGCAAACCAATGAAGAGATGGTGTGGAATAAATTTGCATTTTTTTTGTAAAAGGAAGAGGTGCTTAAAAAGCCAGGCAAATTTGGCAATTTCGGAGAGTCAACCGTGAATAGATTTTGTAAACAAGAAACGGTCATTTTCCAACGATCAGAACTCAGAACCATGGAGGAAGAATTCCAAAAACCCAGTTAAGAAAATAATAATAATCTGGAGCAAACAGAGAAGAAAACCCCCGAAACAAAGATTGATGCCCAGGGAAGTCGTTTTTGCCAAAGTCTAAAGGAAGGCAAAATCTCAAAGGCAACTCATGAGGGTAATAGAAAATTATTGGATGGAGAAAAGTAAGAATTCTTTCTCATGTCCTGCAGCTCTTTTTTCGCGTGCCAATAAAAGAGACTATTTGTAGGGTTTAGATGAGGGATCCTTGATGCTCTCTGAGCTTGGTTGTTTTCTTACAGATATTTCATAATAACAGAACAGAACAGAATAGAATAATAAATGGAATGGGATGGGATGGGACAGGACAGGACGGGACGGAATAGAAAGCCTTGGAGGTTTTCTAGTCCAACCACCTGTTCAGGCACAAATCCCTATTATTTATTTCAGATAAATAGTTCTCTAATAGCAATAGCAGTTAGACTTATATACCGCTTCATAGGGCTTTCAGCCCTCTCTAAGCGGTTTACAGAGTCAGCATATTGCCCCCAACAACAATCCGGGTCCTCATTTTACCCACCTCGGAAGGATGGAAGGCTGAGTCAACCTTGAGCCGGTGAGATTTGAACTGCTGAACTGCAGACTAGCAGTCAGCTGAAGTGGCCTGCAGTACTGCACCCTAACCACTGCGCCACCTTGGCTCTAATCTCTTCTTAAAAACCTCTGGAGTTGGAGCACCTACAACTTCTGGAGGCAAGTCATTCCACTGATTAATTGTTCTCACTGTCAGGAAATTCCTCTTTAGTTCTAGGTTGCTTCTCTCCTTGATTGGATTAGGATTAAGAATTTACATTCCCCCCCCCAGTGGTGGGTTCCGGATCATATTGCAACTGGTATGGTTGCAATGGGGCCCGGCGTCCTCCACATGAATGCGTGCAGCGCATGTGCACATGCATGCAGTGCGCGCATGCATATTACCGTCCAGTGACATCTCCACAAGCCTCCGCCACGCTCCAGCTGCTCAGCGGAGCATTGTGCAGGTGCTGTACGCATTGTGAGCGTGCACGGAAGTGCCAAAGAGTTTAAAGATAGGTAAGGAGCGCGGGCGGGCCCTCCAGAGCACCGGAACGGTACCTGGTTGTCTGGGCAGGCTGCGGTACACCCATACCGGAGTGTACCGCCTGCAACCCACCACTGATTCCCCCACCCAAATTCTAAGGACAGGACATGACCTTTAGGACATAATAGGATTAACCCACTGGTATTGAAATAGTAAAAACAAAAAAACCACAAGGGTCACTACATTGCACAACCCCCTGGAGCATCTCAATCAGAAAACCTCAGAGACCTGTCAAAATCCTTCCACTCATCCAGCCAATGGGTCAGCCACCCCAGAAACATGCTGCTGTCACTAAAGTTTCTGGGCTCCAAATAAACAGAGACCGTCTTTCCATTCTGCTTTCCTCCATTTTAACAGCGTCGTTCTGTTAAAAAATCTGGACCAGATTTTTCTTCCAATGATATTAAAAAAAAAAAAAAACCTGAGTAGCTCCACCATATTTTTCAGATGCAGCAGCTTCATGCTACCCAGGAGATTCCCCACCCCCTCCTGGCATTTTAAAACCTTCATTTTCCTGCAAAATGTTACCTCCTGCTCGAGGCTACATGATTCATTTCACTAGATAAGCATATGCACTACTTTGCACATTTTAAAGACTGAACAGATAGTTATAGTCCAGTGCTATCGCTGCAATGAAAACTAATTGTTTAAATCAGGGGTCAGCAACCTTAAACATTCAAAGAGCCACAAAAGTCCTAACCAGAAGCTCCCCATTCAATTCTGGAGCCGACCGGAAGTCCAGTTCCCCCCACCATAGAGTCTACTCCTAGTATGGTGTCCTTTTTCCTCTGCCAACCGGAAGTCCAGTTCATCCACCATAGAGTCTCCTCCTAGCATGGCATCCTATTTCCTCTACCTGTCCTAACCGAAAGCCATCAATTGTGGAGCTGACTGTGACAGGGAGCCGCAGCAGAGGGATGAAAGAGCCACATGTGGCTCCGGAGCCACGGCTTGCTGACCTCTAGTTTAAAGGATACACCCAGCAACGCTCCTGGCTTTTGGTATTTGGTGCGATTCAAAGCGGCTCCCCGTATATTTTGCATGCACGCAAAATATATCAATTAGCACAGGGGAGATGAAGTAGAGGCGGTTTTGATCTCCAAATGACTTTTTCTCCCCTTTAGGACGAGAAAGTTGTTAAGCATCTGTGCAATAAATAAAACTGCAGCATATTGTTTTTCAGATGTTCCGGGTTTTCAAATTAATGGGGCTGCCAGCTAACTTTCTTCGACGCGGACATTTTTAAATGCTTCTTGTCAACAATCATCTGGCTTTTAATCGCGTAAAAAAAAGCTGTCACGGAGCTTCTTCGGAATTTGAAAAGTGGTACCAATTTAACTAAGGGATGCGGTAGCTCAGTGGCTAAGACGCTGAGCTTGTCGATCAGAAAGGTCGGCAGTTCGGCAGTTCGAATCCCTAGTGCCACGTAACCGAGTGAGCTCCCATTACTTTTCCCAGCTTCTGTCAACCTCCCAGTTTGAAAACGCAAGTAGAAAAATAGGAACCACCTTTGGTGGGAAGGGAACAGCGTTCCGTGCGCCTTCGGCATTTTTTAATGCCGGCCACATGACCACGGAGACGTCTTCGGACATTGCTGGCTCTTCGCCTTTGAAATGGAGATGAACACCGCCCCCTAGAGTCAGGAAGGACTAGCACATACGGATGTGTATGTTCTAGCATAACTCTGGAAAGCCTTGAGCAATTTCAACCAAACTTAGTACACAGCTGACTTACTCTCTGGAAACAAATACTGTGGGGGTAAGACACCCTAACACCCCTCAGTGTGTGTGTGTGTGTGTGTGTGTTTGCATGTGTGTGTGTGTGTTCCAGCATAACTCTGGAGCATCTCGGCCGCTGAAAAGAAAAGGACTGAATTATATCTATAATGTCGAGTCACAGTACTTTTGACAGTGACCGTGTGTATTTTGGATTCAAGTTCTGTTACAGCCTGTTGTGCCTTAAAATGGCTTCTACTGTACAGCACAGTGGAGTGGTAGCAGCTTCACAGTACTCCACAAGGGGGCTCCCTCTAATATAGGATTGGGATAAATACATACCAGGGCTACGCCGGGTTATCAGCTAGTAAATAAATAAAAAGTGTTGTGGTTCCATTAATTATTTTTTAAAAGTAATTAGCATCACCTGTTCCCTCATGCTTTTAGTTTTGTTTATACCGTTCTTTTTTTCACAAGGACAATAATGATTGCTTTTAAGTATTTATTTATTGTTTTTTCTTTGCTGTATGTCACCCAGAATTGCATGTTTTGTGAGGTGGGTGGCTATGCAAATTGGATGAACAAACAAACACAATAAATACTAATTATGTGCACCCCTGCTTAGTCTTTTTTTCCAAGTTGAGCCAAATTTGATTAAATGCTGACAAAATTAAAACAGGCTTGGTTGAGCCTTGTTGGGTGATGTAATCTTCCCAGATGCCATGTGGTGAGATGGATAGAGGGCTAATCCTATCATGTCCTGAGTGCCATGTCTTAATCCCATCACCCTGGAGCTGAAGGGGGGCAGGGAGCTGCAGGAAACTGCTTTATCTTTAAAAACATGTTTCTCCTTTTCTCATCCAAGGAAATCAGGGGTGGGTTCCTACCAGTGTTGGTACCGGTTCTCTTCATGCGTGCATTGCTCGTGCATGCGCTGTTCATTGCAAATTGTTCTGCGCATCGGTAAATACCATTAAAAACTAATTAAAAAAACATGCCAGCAGCAGCAGCAGAGACCAGGGAACCAGTTAAGGGGCGTGGCCAGCCTGGGTTGCTGCCGATTCTGTGACCCAGTCCAAATTACCACTACTGGTTCGCCCGAACCGGTGCAATCCACCTCTGAGGGAAATATAATATCCTGCCATTTTAATATTTCCTAGACTATTTCATTCTTCTAGGAGGGGTTGGGTGCTAACTTCCTACAGTAGCAAAGAAAGAAAAAGTAAGAATACAGCAAATACGAAGAAAAGAAATATATGAAGTGATTTCACAAGTATAATAGCAATAGCAATAGCAGTTAGACTTATATACCGCTTCATAGGGCTTTCAGCCCTCTCTAAGCGGTTTACAGAGTCAGCATATTGCCCCCAACAATCTGGGTCCTCATTTCACCCACCTCGGAAGAATGGAAGGCTGAGTGAACCTTGAGCCGGTGAGATTAGAACCGCTGAACTGCAGATAGCAGTCAGCTGAAGTGGCTGCAGTACAGCACTTTAACCACTGCGCCACCTCGGCTCTTTAACAACTTTAACAACTTCTCTTCTCTTAAAATACAACAAACAACCCCTTCCTCCCCATCTCCTCTCTTAGCTATACATAGATTCTTTAAACCTTGTTATTCGATCATGGTTGGCACAAATTTATTCAGAGTTATCAGCAATAACAACATATATATTTTTACCTTAACCAAATAAACCCAACTCATATTCAGTCCAGGGGTGAAATCCTCCTGGTTCGACCTGGTTCGGCTAAACCGGTAGGAACGATTGTCGATGGGTCTGCAAACCGGTTGTAAAAACAAAGCTTCCGAGGATCGTGCAGCTCGGCTCTGAGCCACACGATCGTGGGAAGCTTTTTTCCTCCATAAAAACTTGTTCCTTTTGTTAAACATCTTTTCAAAACACTCTGTCTACAAAAGGAGCTTTTGAATCTGTTGTTCACAAGTAACCTTCGACAAATAATTAATGAGAGGTAATCTTTCACTTACGACCTTGAAGTAATGACAGCCTACCCCCTTCCCAAAGCTATTTATGACCTGGTTCCAAAGTTATAACATCCTTCCATGATCATGTGACCAGTGGTGGGATTCAAATAATTTAACAACCAGTTCTCTGCCCTAATGATGAGCTGAGTGGGCATGTGACCATGTGGGCATGGCCAACTCAACGTCACTCAGGTCGATGGGCGCTTTGCCTTAGCTGTGATAATTGAATAAGGGTTAACCAGAGAGGCGGTTTCTGTAAGCAAGGCAATAAAGATTAGGCTAGAAACAACACCAGAATATTTCCTTCCTGCCTTCCTTACAGGATTAGCCCTGTAAAGTGGAAAAAAACAAAATGAGATTTCTTCCAACAACCGGTTCTCCGAACTGCTTAGAAAGTTAACAACCGGTTCTCCCGGACAGGTGCGAACCGGCTGAATCCCACCACTGCATTTGACTATGTTTTGGGTGCTTAGCAACCGATCTGAATACATGGCCATTTGCAACACTCTAGGGTCACATGATTGCAATTTACAACATATTTTTTGGGAAACCGGCGTTTACTTCATTTCCGGGGGGGGGGGGGGAAACCCACCTCATAATGAAAAATGACTGTGTTTAATGACTGCTGCCTTTGCTTTATGACTGCCATGTTCGCTTTATGATTGGCGCACAGAAGGATGTAAAATCAGGCCTGTTCCTGTGATGACCTGCTTTATGACTGCCATGACTTACAAGCATAATTTCCAAGCTTAATTATGGTTATCAGCCGAGGACTACTTGCAGAGTGGTTTCCTCGCCTGATGTTTGATGTCTAAGAGCCTGTAGGCGACATCAGCACCAGAACTCTTATCTCCAAAAGGGAAATCAAACAAAAATTATTTTGCAAAACTAAGAGACAAGTTACACCTGTTCATGTGTTATGCATCGCTTTGATGTGTGTGTGTGTGTGTTTTGTGTTTTTCTACACAAAATGATGAACCTGAGACCCTTCATCCTATTCTGGATAATTACTGTAGGATTATTATTATTATTTTTTTGCAGTTACCATAGAGACTGTAACTAAAGAGAGTGAAAATGCAGTTAGTCTAGGGTGAAATGTTTGCTACATTAACTCAGAGTCTCTTTTTTCCAGGGCATTTGTGTGTGGGGGTGGGGGGGTGGGGGTGGCTGGGAATTGGTACAACTTATCTATTACCAGTAGGAAATACGTTCTCCACTTTGATTAAACTCAATACCTGATATTTTGTGACGTATCTGTACCCTTAAAGTAACTGAACATATGTCTAGCTGGATGATAGCTTGATTATACACTTTGTAGTGTATAAATCAATCAATCAATCATCAATGAATCCATCTATCTGTATCTATCTATCTATCTATCTATCTATCTATCTATCTATCTATCTATCTATCTACCTACCTACCTACCTACCTACCTACCTACCTACCTACCTACCTACTTATCGTATTTATCATCTACTAACATACATATACATATCTATCTATCATCTATCTATCTATCTATCTATCTATCTATCTATCTATCTATCTATCTATCTATCTATCTATCTATCTATCGTATTTATCATCTACTAACATACATATACCTATCTATCTATCTATCTATCTATCTATCTATCTATCTATCTATCTATCTATCTATCTATCTATCTATCTATCTATCTATCTACCTACCTACCTACCTACCTACCTACCTACCTACCTACCTACCTACTTATCGTATTTATCATCTACTAACATACATATACATATCTATCTATCTATCTATCTATCTATCTATCTATCTATCTATCTATCTATCTATCTCTCTATCTATCTATCTATCTATCTATCTATCTATCTATCTATCTATCTATCTATCTCTCTATCTCTCTATCTATCTACCTACCTACCTACCTACCTACCTACCTACCTACCTACCTACCTACCTACCTACCTACTTATCGTATTTATCATCTACTAACATACATATACATATCTATCTATCATCTATCTATCTATCTATCTATCTATCTATCTATCTATCTATCTATCTATCTATCTATCGTATTTATCATCTACTAACATACATATACCTATCTATCTATCTATCTATCTATCTATCTATCTATCTATCTATCTATCTATCATCTATCTATCTATCATCTATCTATCTATCTATCTATCTATCTATCTATCTATCTATCTATCTATCTATCTATCTATCTATCTATAAATGGCTCAGTGTGTGAGTGTATGTTCCAGCATAACTCTGGAACGCCTCGAGCAATTTCAACCAAACTTGGTACACAGTTGACTTACTCTCTGGAGAAAAATAATGTGGGGGTAAGACACCCCTAACACACCTTGGGGTGTGTGCTCTGCGATGATGCATCCCGTTGTGCCTTTCAGTGGCTTCTACTGTACTGCATGTAAAATAGCTTCTACTGTACACACCGCAGTGGAATTGCCGTGGTAACGGCTTCACAATACTCCACAAGGGGGCTCCCTCTGGTAAGGGGGAAAATCCAACATCAGAAATTACGTTTGGTACGGACATTTCCCCCCTAAAAATAAATACCCAGGCAATGCCGGGTTATCAGCTAGTTTGCAATATAATTTCTTGGATCTTGGATGAGACCTTCCACTATAAAGCTGGAAGAGATATTTATTTATTTATTTATTTATTTATTTATTTATTTATTTATTTATTTATTTATTTATTTATTCATTCATTCATTCATTCATTCATTCATTCATTCAGTCATTCAGTCATTCAGTCATTCATTCATTCATCTCCCCTAAAGGTGACTCTTTGAGTTTGTAGGGAATCAGAATAACAGAATATTAAGGTTGGAAGGGGCCTTGGAGGTCTTCTAGTCCAACTATCTGCTCAACCAGGAGACTCTATACCATTCAGGAGAAATGGCTGTCCAGTCTCTTCTTGAAAAACCTCTGGTGTTGGAGCACACATGACTTCTGGAGGCAAATCATTCCACTGATTAATTGTTCTAACTGTCAGACAATTACTCCAGAGTTCTGGTTCCTTCTCTCTTAGTTCAGTTTCCATCCACTGCTTCTTGTCCTACCCTCAGGTGCTTTGGAGAATAGGTTGAGCCCCTCTCCTTTGTGGCAGCCCTCAAATATTGGAACACAGCTATTGCCAGCGTTCCAAATATTATGAAGAATTAAATCAGAGTCCAAGGCAAAACGATCCTTAAAGTTCCTATTTAATAAGTCAGGCATCTTAGCACATCTGCGGAATCCCAATTCTGGAAGTTACCTAGGATTCCCACCCAGTTGAAAGTTCATGATCTTGTCCCCACACCCACAAATCCATCACATGGTCCAATCTTCTTCTTCCACACTGGCATCTCTACCCAGCTGGTTCTGGTCAGGTGCAGAGGTGCGGAGACAAAAGATGACCTTGGGCTTCTAGAAAAGAATGACAACAAAACATTCCACAGTTCTACTCCTTTCTATTCCTCCCTCCCAACTACTACACTAATGAAACAGCATAATGGAATAAGAGAGAGTGTGGCAGGCCAAAGATCCTAAAAGGGATATAACTGCAGGCCTGACATCTATCACCCCTAGTTCTTCTTTTCATAAGACTAGACATACCCAACAGTGGTGGGTTTCACATTTTGTTACCACCGATAACAACATGTCTCAATCAAGTCAATTTCCAATGAATAAACTTTCAATGTTCTCCCAAACTGTTTTACAGAAATCTTGTAACTAAGCAAAATCTACCAAACATTATTAACGTTACCACCCATAATCATCACATCAACCTTTAAGCTAAAGAAGGTGAACACAACTTTTGTGTAAAGCATGTGGGTGGTGTTTAATGAGGTTATATTGAATGATGAATACAAGTTATTAGCCTGTGCATTCTGCAAAATATTCCTCTAAATTACTTACTGCTTCTCCTACAACACATTTTGAACCCAAATGAATCAGAATTACTGCCATCCAGCAGATATTCAATTACTCCCGCAATAAATTTCACCTCTTCACCTTTTAAATATATAAAAAAATCCTCATTTGAGGGATATGAGTTTCTTCTAAAACAGTGTCTTCAGGTTTTCAATTATCCCATTTAGTTAAAACATGTCTTCTTTTAGAAGGCTATCTAAGATCTTTAGTACAGATTGTCCTTCACTTACAGCTGTAATCAAAACTGAAAACATATTAGAATAGAATAGAATAGAATGACAGAGTTAGAAGGGACCTTGGAGGTCTTCTAGTCCAACCCCCTGCCTAGACAGCAAACCCTATACCATTTCAGAGAAATGGTTCTCCAACATCTTCTTAAAAACTTCCAGTGTTGGAGCATTCACAACTTCTGGAGGCAAGTTGTTCCCCTGATTAATTGTTCTCACAATCAGGAAATTTCTCCTCAGTTCTACAGTAAGTTGCTTCTCTCCTTGATTAGTTTCCACATTAAAACCCATCCAACTCAACCGGTAGAAACATAAAACATTAAAAAGAAGAAACCCCTAGTGCATATCAGTGCTAATGTGTCATCATCTAATCTTCTCCCAATCCTTGGATGAAAATCCAGGTCCTTAAAGAAGGAATAGTGAGAATGGGGTTCTGTAGAGCAAGGAGAAAGCACTTCCTTAACTAACATCAGAATGCAATATTTAGAGGAAGGGTCCAGGAGCCTGTGCACCTTATATGACCTGGTAGGATGAGGAGTACCCAGAGGTGGGTTCCTACCACCACAAACGCAGTAGTCATCCTTACCTTTTGGTAGAACCGGTTCATCAAATCTACCGAACCGGTTAGAAGAGGTTCCACCAGTGGACCCGGAAAGCAGGCCACACCTACAGAAGAGGTTCCAAACATTTTTTGAAACCCACCCCTGGTCCTTGGATATGTTTATTCTACACTATCATGCTCATATTTATAAAACTCAGTGCCTCTGTGAAAGGTAAGGATGACTATTGCGTTTGTGGTGCAATCAGAACATTGCGTGTGTTGAAGTTGTTTTAACGCAAACCAAAGATGCCTTTTAAAAAACAAGTTTACATCCTATCCTTATGCATGCCAGTGCTGTGTGTGAGGTAATTTAAGGTGGTTCTGACAAGTGTCGTTGGCATCTTCATATCCGGTCACATGGGCGGCAAGCCACTCCCATCCGGTCACATGGGCTGCAAGCCACTCCTACAAAGGAGGCCACACCCACAGAGTAGGTTCGAATAATTTTTGAAGCCCACCACTGCCACACTGCTACATCTGGGACCTTCTGACAAGCAAAGGTAATGGGAAGCCAGTTTCATTTAACAACTATGTTACTACCTCAACAACTGCGGTGATTCACTTAACAACTGCGGCATGAAAGGTAGTAAAAAATGGGACAAAACTCACTTAACAATGATTTTGCTTAGCAACAGACAGCTTGTGCTCAATTGTGCTCTAAGTTGAGGTCAACTTATATTTTTGGTTGGCAGAGGGCGAAAGAGCAGAAAATAATCCCCAAGTCTTAAGGCATGAAGGCATTTCCTATTGATTCGGTCCCCGATTTGTACCTTTCAATTTTGCCCATTTTTCTTCTTTCAAACACAAATGGATAGTCCTATTTACGGGAAGGTAGGAAGTACATTTGCAAGTTTCTGTGAACGGGAGGAGGGAGAAGGAAATGATGGAAAACCACATATGTGGAAATAAAATGCTTGATTTGCCTTCATGGATGGATGCAAATTGATGACTCCAAGGAAGGAAATGTAATGGAAATGCTAGAAGCAATCAGCAACTATTGTGAAGGACATTTTTATGGCTCTCCATAAATATAATATGCAGTGTAATTTGACTGGAAATTGCATTGTTTCCATTCCCTCCCACCCCCTGTCCAGGAAAGTGTCTGTAGGTTGTTGAACCAAAAACAGAATATATTAGAGAAATAACAATGATACAGGTTCAGCTGCAGATACATTGCCTTGGTTGTGGACTCCTGAAGTGGAATTCAGAACAAGTGTTTGAATTATTATTGATTAATTATTGAATGATTGCATCCAGGTTTCGTCTCCATGATATAAAAAAAGATGTTGAGGCTCTAGAAAGAGTGCAGAGAAGAGCAACAAAGAGGATTAGGGGTCTGGAGGCTAAAACATATGAAGAACGGTTGCAGGAACTGGGTATGTCTAGTTTAAGGAAAAGAAGGACCAAGGGAGACATGATAGCAGTCTTCCAATATCTCAGGGGATGCCCCAAAGAAGAGGGAGTCAAGTTGTTCTCCAAAGCACCTGAGGTCAGGACAAGAAGCAGTGGGTGGAAACTAATCAAGAATAGAAACAACATAGAACTAAGGAGGAATTTCCTGACAGGTAGAACAATTAATCAGTGGAACAACTTCCCACCAGAAGTTGTGAGTGCTCCATCACTGGAGCTTTTCAAGAAGGGAATGAACAACCATTTGCCTGAAATGGTATAGGGCAGTGATGGGTAACATTTTTGTCACGTGTTGAAAGCAGGCACACCCTAATCCTAACAAGCACCCATAATGCAATGAGCGTGGAACACAATGTAATGCAACACGCACATGACACCCCCATGCCCCACCACCTCTGTATGTGTGTGCATCCCCTTCACGCTCCCTCCCCGTGGGAAGTGTTTAGATGAGTGTAAACTAAGCCTTAAAATGAAGGGGGTGGGAGGTATTTGTGGGGGGGGGGAGGTGTTAGAAGAGTTGTCTTCAAAGGATATCACACAGAAGAAAGTTAGGATCTGATCTGGATCACTCTTAAATGCAGGACATGGAATAACAGATGTACGTAAGAAGAAGACAGATTCTAACTGAATCTTTAGTGGTGGAGAAAAAACTTCCTAACAATAAAAATAATTGCCCAATGGAACCAATTACCCCAAAAAGAGGATTCTCCTTCACTAGCCGTGCTCAACCAGACAAGTCATATGTCAGGGAAACGTTAAGTTTTGATCCCTCAACGTAGCAGAAAGATGCATTTTGGGAGCTGGCATGGCTCCTTCTGGCTCTACAGGTTTTTTTTTATGAATCTATGAACTGTTGTCAGTTCTGTAAGATAACCCAGATCAAAAAACAGGAGCAGCTGGGATTCTAGGAATAGTGTCTGCTGTTGTAGACTAAAATAACAACATCTTGAAAGTCTGTCAGTTTCTCTCAAGCAATACCAAAACAAAATCAAGGTAATATTCTGCATACTTTCTTCTTCTACTTTCCTATTGTCTAGGACAATAGTTAATTGCTTCCTTCCTAGAGTTCTGATCTATAAATCAGGTCCAACCCCCAGTTAAGCCAAATGTATGATGTGTTTTTTAAACTGTTTTTGTTTCGCTGCCCTATTTGTAATTTTATTTTATTTCATATTTGTAAGCCGCCCGGAGTCCTCCGGGATTGGGCGGCATATAAACTCATTAAATTACGAATTAATTAATTCACTCGGCATCCTTTCACTACAATGAACAGAATCACAGAGTTGGAAAGGACATTGGAGGTCTTCTAGCAGTGGTGGGATTCAATTTTTCTTACTACCGGTTCTGTGGGCGTGGCTCGATGGGCGTGGCAGGGGGAAGGATACTGCAAAATCTCCATTCCCTCCCAATCAGCTGGGACTCGGGAGGCAAAGAATAGATGGGGGCGAGGCCAGCCAGAGGTGGCATTTACTGGTTCTCTGAACTACTCAAAATTTCCATTACAGGTTCTCCAGAAGTGGTCAGAACCTGCTGAACACCATCTCTGTTGCAGATGTTTCATTAAAAAGCAAGGTAACATGATCAGTGCATTGATGATGTTGCCTAGTTTGGTAATGAAATGTCTGCAAGCACATCACTAAGCTCAGAGACCACCAAGCACCAAATATATTCTTCCATGATTTGATTCACCCCTACATTATAGGAAACACTGGAAATGTAATCATTGCTCATTCTCTCTGATTTTTTTTTTTTGCTCCTGCAGAAACTATCCCTTATAACACCAATATGTAATATTCAGTATAACTTCATTTGGAATTAGATATACCACCAAGACAAACAACTTACACATGGCTAACAGTAAAAGTTTTATGCATTTTATAATTCCCATCTGAATGGGCTTTTGAGCCGTTATAGCTGAATTTATCACCTCCCCGACAGCTGGAAGAAAGATTACAACGGCTGAAAAAGAAGTGAGTTCACTGCCATTATGTATTCCTATTTATTCTTGCAATTTTTCTTACTGTTACTTGAATCAAGGAATATAAAAAAATACTGATTCTTAACCTAAACTCCCCCCCCCCCTTGGTTCTTAGAAATCCATTGCTGGCTGACGCAATCAGTGAAAGAATGGAGAAGAAAAAGGAAAAGAGAAGGAAAAAGGAAAAAAGGGGGGAAATACTGATGTTTTCCTTTGGAATGAATCAAGGGAGCCCTAGAATTATTGCTAAGCATTGTCTCTTTATTGATTTTTTTCCCCAAACACCCCAATCAGAATACAAGGTCTCCTGCAGCATCTAAGTGTCCCACAGGACCAATCACCAGGAGACAGTGAGTTCTAGTCCCGCCTTAGACACAAAAGCCAGTTGGGTGACTTTGAGCCAATCACCAGGAGACGGTGAGTACTAGTCCCGCCTTAGACACAAAAGCCAGCTGGGTGACTTTGGGCCAATCACCAGGAGACGGTGAGTACTAGTCCCGCCTTAGACACAAAAGCTAGCTGACATTTGCGAGCCAGTAGGGACTTTAATCATCTCAAGTTTGCTCTTCTCTGCACTTTTTCCAAAGTCTCCACATCTTTTTTTGTAAACTGCTGATATCAGAGGTAAGTTTATTCCAGGAAAACCCAAAATTCATCTGGGGTCAATGTCCCTGTAACTAATGCTAGCAGCTCTTTTCCATTAACGATGTGACTTCAACTCAAATTATTTTAAATCGACTGCAGAGTGAGGAATTTTGCAAAATTGTTTTCATAAAAGGACATCATTTTAATGAAACAGAGCTGATGAATGGAGGTGTGTGTGTGTGTGTGTGTGTGTGTGTGTGTGTGTGTGTGTGAAGTCTGCATTAGACTTCTCTGCCAGGCACAACAGGGGTCCATTTGCATCTGCTGCTCACAGCTGTTGCATTTATACATCTGCAAATGTTAACATTCTGACTGTGGGGTGCCCAAACAGCAAAGCACAGAAGAGAAAGTCAGAGCGATCAATCAGCATGCAAGATGCGCACCTCTGCACCATGTGCAATTTGGGATTTGGGAGGTGTGAGCGTCAGCCGGTCTACAGCCATCTGCAACCTACTCTTACCCATAAAACGCTTCTGCAGTATAGAAAGGTGGCAGCACCTAAATCCAGCTAAAAAAATACACACACACATACCCACCCACACACACACACAGAAGAAGGAGGAGGTGGAGAAGGAGGAGGAGGAGGAGGAGGGATAGGGAGATAGATAGATAGATAGATAGATAGATAGATAGATAGATAGATAGATAGATAGATAGAAGAAACAGGAAAAAGAAAGAGAGAAAGAGAGAGAGAAAAGAGAAAGAAGAGATAGTGATAGATAGATAGATAGATAGATAGATAGATAGATAGATAGATAGAAGAAACAGAAAAAGAAAGAGAGAGAGAGAGAAAAGAGAAAGAGAAGAGATAGTGATAGATAGATAGATAGATAGATAGATAGATAGATAGATAGATAGATAGATAGATAGAAGAAACAGGAAAAAGAAAGAGAGAGAGAGAAAAGAGAGAAAGAGAAGAGATAGTGATAGATAGATAGATAGATAGATAGATAGATAGATAGATAGATAGATAGATGGATGGATGGATGGATGGATGGATGGATGGATGGATGGATGGATAGATAGATAGATAGAACAATATATAGAAATATATATAGGTAGGTAGGTAGGCAGGCGGATGGATGGATGGTTGGATGGATGGAGAGAGAGAGAAAGAAAGAAAAAGTAAGAGGAGTAAGAGAGAAAAGACAGAGAAAGAAAGAAAGAATAAAAGAAAAAGGGAAATAGAAAGACAGAGAATAAAAGAAAAAGGGGAATAGAAAGAGAGAAGAAGAAGAAGAAGAAGAAGAGGAGGAGGAGGAGGAGGAGGAGGAGGAAGAAGAAGAGGAGGAAGAAGAAGAAACAACTATTTGTCAACCCTGAAGCGAACCTGGCTGAGGCCATCTTGAAATCTTCAGGGTTGCCCCATATCAGAGGGAGGGGGAAAATAGAGGGGATTTTGTAGCCAAAGCAATAAAGTTTTCCTGTGGGAACCAAGGGCATTCTCACAAGTGGCTGGCCAGAGGAGGAGCAAAGTAACTAAGCAACCGGCCAGCACCTGGATTGGACAGGGTGACTAGTGACTCGTGGGCGGGAAAGAGGGAAACATTTACTGTTAATCAAGTGAAAGCCGCAGGGATTTTCAGAGTCGGCTTTCACCAGTTGTGCCAATGTGAAGTATCGAATAAACTGTTGTTTCCGGAATCTTCCTGCCTCGGAGTGGTGCCTTGTTTGGAACGCTGGCATCCCTCACAGAAAAAAAAAGAAAACTTGCCAAGCTAAATAATTTGAACAGGTAGAGCTAACTCTTCTGGTGTCATCATTTATTTCAACGTTTCGCACAGATATGTTTATGCCTATCTGTGGCGCCGTGGAGGAAGGGTCAAAGTGAAAATAAATATTGGAGAAGTAATCACCTCAGGTGGGCCTGTTTGAAACTGATAGTTAAAATTAGTATTCCGTGGCCGGGAAACTCAAACGCGTGTGATTGAATAGCGGCGGTTATTGGAAGAAACTGATTTATCACCTCCTGCAAAGTGTAAAACTAAAAATCAAAGGCACTCTAATAAAATCTTTTAGAATTTTATCGGCTCTTTTCGGGCTGTAACGTTTTTTCCCCCCCCCCAACGAGGAAGCAAAACCTTGTTTACCCTTCAGTGGCCACACTGCCCTCCCATGCCATAATCCCCACCTGCCCGTGATAATTTAATTAGTTTTAATTTCATGTAGAAGTTTCTAAGGTTTGCCCAGAACCGAAGAAACGCCAGGAGAATTACAGTACTGAAAATCGAATTTGCAGCCACAGTGAAAGATGGAAATAAGAGACTTCTGGAAGAACGAAAGCTGGAATCATCTCAGGCCAGTGGTGGCTTCGGATTACGGACCGGTACGGCTGTACCGGTAGTAGCCGGGAGCAGCGGCCACCATACTGGTATGGTGGCTTATTTGACTCTCCTGTTCGCTCGTGTTAACTGTTTATAATGTGACCAGCCAATTGGGCACGCATGCACAGCATGCGGCACCTGCATGACCTCCGTCGAGCAGCTGGGTGTTGCAGGGCAATGGCGTGCACATTCGTGCTCTGTACATGTGCCCGACTAGGAATCCCGGTTCCATGCGCAGCGTACCGGTTGCGACGGGTGTCCAGGGTTCTTGAAAAGTCTAGTCTGGCTTCCTATCGGTCTCCGGACTCGCTTCAAGGTACTAGTCGTTACTTTTAAAGCCCTACATGGTATCGGACCTGGCTACCTGAGAGACCACCTCCTGCCATTTACCTCCCAACGACCAATAAGATCACACAGGTTGGGCCTCCTCCGGGTGCCGTCGACCGGACAATGTCGGTTGGTGACTCCCCGAGGGAGGGCCTTCTCTGTAGCTGCACCGGCCTTGTGGAACGAGCTTCCTGCTGAGATCCGGACCCTCACCACCCTCCCGGCCTTCCGTAAAGTGACTAAGACCTGGCTGTTCCGGCAGGCCTGGGGCTGTTGAGTATTCCAGCCCCATTTGATGAAATGGATGGCTGTGTTGATTTTAATTTTGTAATTTTAAATGTTTTAAAATGTTTTTGTTGTTGTTTTTATTTGCTGTGAGCCGCCCAGAGTCCCTAGGGAGTGGGCGGCATACAAATACCATTAAAGTTAAAAATTTGAAAAGTTTGAAAGCAACCGAGAGAATTGGTTGCTAAAATTTTTCAATCCCACTCCTGGCTGGAAGGGACCTCGGAGGTCTTCTAGTCCAACCCCTGCCCAATCAGGAGGCCCTGTACCATTTGAGAGAAGTTGCTGTCCACTGTCTTCTTAAGAACCTCCAGTGGTGGAACACCCACAACTTCTTGAAGAGCCGAGGTGGCGCAGTGGTTAAATGCAGCACTGCAGGCTACTGCTAGATCAGCAGTTCAGCGGTTCAAATCTCACCGGCTCAGGGTTGACTCAGCCTTCCATCCTTCCGAGGTGGGTAAAATGAGGACCCGGATTGTTGGGGGCAAGAGGCTGACTCTCTGTAAACCGCTTAGAGAGGGCTGAAAGCCCTATGAAGCGGTATATAAGTCTACTGCTATTGCTATTGCTATTGCTATTCTTGAGGCAAGTTGTTAACCTGGAGTTAAGGAGAAACTTGCTAATAGTGAAGACAATTCTTTTGCTTGGTCTGTAGTAATTACTTGTCTTATTAAGAAAGTCTATTAAACCTGAGGATAAAGATTGAAAGAAACAATGATCTGTTGTTATCCGTGCAACAATTCCCCAGCTTTAAGAGACAGCAGCTCCAGCAATTTCATTTTCTAATAGCCTCCACTCACAACTGGGATTAACAGACCAGTTATTTCTGGGCTGAATTACAAGCCCAACGCTATCCTCGTGGCGCACTGCAGATGTTCCCAATAAATTCCAATTCCACTTCTTTCTCTCTCTCTTTTTTTTACCTTTTGATTTCCAAAGTTTATTATGTATCTCATGGCACTTACGCACAAGCAACGGACAGCTTGAGGTTCAGCTCTGTTATACTTCAGAGCCACTATGTGAATATTCCCTGTGGTCTCTTAGGGGACGACAGTGGAAGGTAGTATAAGAGTGGGGAAAGAGATACGTTTCAGCAAAGCAAAAAGAAAGGTTGATTCTCTCGCCTTGATTTCAGAATACGGAATCACGGTGTGGGAAGCAGAGGTGGGTTTCACATAATTTTACCACCGGTTCGACGCACTCTGAAACTTGGAGTGTGTAACTTCCACACACGCATGGTTGCACGCATGTGTGCAGCTTAGAAAACATGGCTAAATGGGATGGCCTAGAGCCGGGGTGGTGGGTGTGAGTGGGCACCTCGGGAGCTAGACAGCAGTGAGGCAGAGGAACAGCTGGAGCCTGTTCCCAGTGTGCACACGCTCAGAGCTGCCAGAAGAAAAGAACAGCTCAGAAATCAGGGTCGGCGGGAGTAAAGCCACAGGTGGACGGTGAATGGCCCCTCCCAGAGGAAATAAAAGAGGAGCGAAAGGAAAGTGGGCTTTTGCAGGAAACAATTCGTTCGTTCGTTCGTTTCAGGAGTGTGAAGATCTGCCCGTGAATCTCAGAGACTCTGTGCCCAAGTCTTTCCATGCATTCAGAAAATATTTACATGGCAGCTTTCCAACCTAGATAAGGTCTGTGGTCATAAATTCGCCTTTGAAAGACTGTTTACCAGGCCTTTGGTGAATGTGAATGGCAGGAATTCACATTCGTTTAATAAAAGGGGTTTTCTCGGGGACCAGGAATTTGCCTAGGTCAGAACAAGAGACACAGCACAGCATTCCTGTTATGTTAGGACATTAGCACTTAATGAACTTCTCATTAAGATTTAATATTTGTCTAAATGTAGACATTAATTGACTTTCCAAGGGAGGAATCTAATTGTCTCATTAATGCCACTTTGGATAGAAAAAGAATTTCGTTCCAGTAAGCTTTCATATGAGATTTGCAATGCTGGCAGAAAATATGGATGTTCATCTGTATATGCTGTGTGTGTGTGTGTGTGTGTGTGTGTGTGTGTGTGTGTGTGTGTGTGTGTGTGTGTGTGTGTAGGAAAATCACCCTGCATTTATTTTTATCATTTATTTCTGCTTCAAATGCAAAATCCGCTTACCCAGAAGACCACGATGTCGGAATTTCAAACCACTTTGCTTCTGATGGCATGATTTATGGGATGGCGTGGAATTCCTGATATATGATTTATTGCAGGGCATTCTGGGATGACGCTGTTTGATCTGAAATGTCACTTAGCCGACCTTGCGGCTGATATTTATGTAGGACAAGAAACGTTCAGAAAGGCGGTATATTCGGCTATAAGATCGGCTCCTTGCTCTGAGTTTGAGCCTGCCCTTCCTTCTCTTCCTTCCCATTCCTTTGTCCTCAAGTGAGCGATGGGCAGCATCAAAATTTGATTAATAAAATAATAGTAGTAAATAAATTCTACTGCACACATAATACCCAAAGCAATGAAGATCCTTCTCCTCCACCATCATCTCTTCCTCTCCTCCTCCTCCTCCTCCTCCTCCTCCTCCTCCTCCTCCTCCTCCTCCTCCTCTTCTTCTTCTTCCTCCTCCTCCTTCTTTTCCTTCTCCTTCCTCCTCCTCCTCCTCCTCTGCCGCCTCTTCTTCTTCTTCTTCTTCTCCTTCTTCTCCTTCTTCTTCTTCTTCTTCTTCTTCTTCTTCTTCTTCTTCTTCTTCTTCTTCTTCTTCTCCTCCTCCTCCTCCTCTTCCTCTTCCTCCTCCTCCTTTTCCTTCCTCTTCCTCCTCCTCCTCTTCTTCTTCTTCTTCTTCTCCTCCTCCTCCTCTTCCTCTTCCTCCTCCTTCTTTTTCTACTCCCCCTTCTCCTCCTTCCTCCTCCTTATTTTTCTTCTTCTCCCCCCCTCCCCACCATAGGAGTCAGAAGGGAATTTTTATTTTTAATTCACACACACAAAAACATGTATAAAACACAGAAAACAGAAGAGGCAGAAGATGACATTTTCAGATAATATATTCACTCCCTCTAAAGGGAATACACAGAGGGGTAGACATCTTTGTGATTAACATCCTGTTCTTTTGGCTCATGTGTAGGATTTGATTTTGATGCTCATCCTGCCATCCTGAAGATTTTTACCCTACCTTGGACACCACTGAGTGAACTCTTTCCCGAAGAACTTCATCCTGTCATGCTAACCTGGTTCCCAAAGCTGGAAGCTGCATCATTTTTGGAAGCAACAACCTAAAAAAATAAACATGAACACTTTATAACTAAATTTATAAGCCATTTGGACTAAAGAACAGATAAATAGATGATGATAGGGGGATGATTGATTGAAGATAGATAGATGGATGGATGGATGGATGGATAGATAGATAGATAGATAGATAGATAGATGGATGATAGATAGATAGATAGATAGATAGATAGATAGATAGATAGATACAGATGATGAAAGATAGAAGATTGATAGATAAGATGGATGATAGATGATGGATGGATGGATGGATGGATGGATAGATGATAGATAGATAGATATAATGAAAGATAGATGATAGATAAGAGATGATAGATGGATGGATGGATAGATAGATGATAGAAAACAGACAGACACAGACAGACAAATAGCTATTGGATGGATGGATGGATAGATTGATAGATATATAGATAGAGATAATGAAAGATAGATGATAGATAAGATAGATGATAGATGGATGGATGGATAAATGATAGATAAATGATAGAAGACAGAAAGACAGACAGAGACAGACAGACAGCTATTGGATGGATGGGTAGATGGATAGGTAGGTAGGTGGTAGGTAGGTAGGTAGGTAGGTAGGTAGGTAGGTAGGTAGGTAGGTAGATAGATAGATAGATAGATAGATAGATAGATAGATAGATAGGTATAGATAAACAGACAGACAGATTGATAGATACAGATGATGAAAGACAGACAATAGATAGATGATAGATGATAGATGATAGATGATAGATGATAGATGATAGATGATAGATGATAGATGATAGATGATAGATGATAGATGATAGATGATAGATGATAGATGATAGATGATAGATGATAGATGATAGATGATAGATGATAGATGATAGATGATAGATGATAGATGATAGATGATAGATGATGGATGGATGGATGGATATAGAAGAGAGATAGATTAGAGATGAAATAGATAGAGAGAGGGAGAGAGAGATGATGGTGGGAGAGCCAGCCGACCAGCAGCCAGGTAGATATAGATAGATTGATAAATGATAGATAGATTGATAGATATAGATAGACAGACAGACAGACAGATGATAGATAGATAGATAGATAGATAGATAGATAGATAGATAGATAGATAGATGATAGATAGATAAATAGATTCCTCCTAGATCCACTTCCCATCCTCTTGTTCCCCAGAATGCCTCCATGTCAGCTGAGCTGTCGCTTCTCCCCGGATTCTGCAGGAGCTGCGCAATCTAAGGAGCATTTAGCATCCAGCAATGGGAGCGCGGTGACCTCTCTGTTAGGGGAACTGGGCAAATGGCTCGTCCCTTGGTAATGCGCTTCTCGATCTGAGCCATCAGCGGCGGCTCCCTTGATCGGTACTGACAATTCCAAGCACCGCATTAGCATGGTAATGAATAATGCCTCCTCTTAAAGGCTTGGCTCCAACTAATTCCATCTCATTTATGATTTGATTTATTGATGTATGTCGTGGAGCAGCCACCGAGAGAATAGGCCCATGTACTCTCGCACGCTTTGCCGGGCGTGGGGTGCATGCCACGATTTTCACGTGTTGGGAAGCCGAATGACAGAGGGCAAGAACAGGGGGATGGAACCCGGAATCTGAAATGCACTCAGACCTTCTTCAGATGTTTCCATTCCTTGGAAAGATAATCAAATATAAGTTAAAATAGATGAAATAGGGACACATAGAATTTTTAAGAAGATGAACAAAAGTGAGGTGTGTACTGCTCGTTATTTTACGTAGCAGGCCAACGTGAGCCGAGGTGGCGCAGTGGTTGGGGTGCAGTACTGCAGGCCACTTCAGCTGACTGTTATCTGCAGTTCAGCGGTTCAAATCTCACCGGCTCAAGGTTGACTCAGCCTTCCATCCTTCCGAGGTGGGTGAAATGAGGACCCAGACTGTGGGGGCAATATGCTGACTCTGTAAACCGCTTAGAGAGGGCTGAAAGCCCTATGAAGCGGTATATAAGTCTCATAAATAAATAAATAAAATAAATAAATGAAACAGAATTGTAATGAGCATTGAACAGCAACGATTGTTATTTAAAGGCAATTACTGTATTTTTCAGAGTATAAGATGCACCAAGATTTTGAAGAGGCAAAAAAATTTTTTAAAAAAAGTTTTTGCACTCTGCAGAGCTCCCTAAAATGGCCCATTTTTGCAAAAACAGGCATGTTTCCCCCCCCCCAAAAGGGCATGAATAGCCTTTAGGAGGCTTGTCGAGTGGTCCTGGAGGGTCCCCCCCCAAAAAATGAGCAAAAAATGGCAAGTTTTTCATAAAAATAGGCCCGTTTTTTGTCAAAAAAAGGGCATGCATAGCCTTTAGGAGGCTTATAGAATGCTCCTGGGGTCTTGGGGGAGCAGAATTGAGCAAAAAATGGCCTGTTTTAGCTCATTTCTGCCCTCCCCAGTTCCCGGAAGCACTCTGGAAGCCTCCTAAAAGCTATGCACACCATTTTGGTGAAGGGGTGGGGTTTCAGGAGGCAAAAATGCTGTATTCAGTGTATAAGAAGCACCCAGATTGTCAGGCTCTTTTTTGAGGGGAAAAAGGTGCGTCTTATACTCCAAAAATATGGTAAATGTAAACTGTTAAGATATGGAAAAATGGAGGGGGAACATGAAGTATACTTATAATGGAAAATTAGTGAGATTATAAAGACAGAATAAAAAAATTGGGGCATGTATAACTATACAATATTATGATGAGAATAACTGGGAATTGTAACCAGCTCCACATTTCAGCCATAAATAAGTTGCGGGGGGAGTTAAAAATATAACTGCTATATATGTATATTTTTTCCCTTTCAAAAAAAAAAAAGGAGGAGGAGGATATATGTTAAAATTAAAGATGTTTTCTTCATTTTTTTAAAAAACACACCAAGAATTTGATAAAGTGGTACGAAATGTTCCTATATAGATACAGTACATGATTGTACTGGTAGACATATGGGCAGCCTTTTATGGTTGGCCTTCCACTGAGTATCCCAGGAAGGAACTTAAAATATTTTTATTAAATTAATAAATATGATTCAATATTAATTAAAATAATTAGATAAAAAGTCAAATTATTTTAAACCGAATACTTTGGAGGTAAAAAAGAACAGCCTTATAACATTTCTTTTGCCATCATTTATTTTTGAGGGATTATAAAAGCAAGCAATGCCTATTAATTTTTTCTTCTCATAGCTTTCCAAAGCATTAGCAGATAATTCAAAAGAAGATCAACATCCGAAACCTGCAGTGGGTTTTCCCAGCAAAATCATTCTATCTATCTATCTATCTATCTATCTATCTATCTATCTATCTATCTATCTATCTATCTATCTATCTATCTATCTATCTATCATCTATCTATCCATCCATCCATCCATCCATCCATCCATCCTCTGTCATCTATTTATCATCTCTGTCTGTTTATCTGTCTGTCTATCTCTTCTCTTCTCTCTTCTCTCTCTGTCTATCTGTCTCTCTCTGCCTCTCTCTCCATACACACACACACACTAAAATTTCTGGTCACAACCATCGTGTGTGTGTGTATAGATAGATAGATAGATAGATAGATAGATAGATAGATAGATAGATAGATAGATAGATAGATAGACAGACAGACAGACAGACAGACAGACAGACATAGACATAGACATAGATGATATAGATATAGATATAGATATAGATATAGATAGAGATAGAGATAGAGATAGAGATAGAGAGATAGAGATAGAGATAGAGATAGAGATAGAGATAGAGATAGAGATAGAGATAGATAGATAGATATAGATATAGATATAGATATAGATATAGGAGAGATAGAGTTAGATAAAGAGACAGACAGACAGACAGACAGATAGATGTAGATGTAGATGTAGCTATAGATATAGCTATAGCTATAGCTATAGCTATATAGGTAGGTAGGTAGGTAGGTAGGTGTGTGTGTGTGTGTATGTGTGTGTGTATCTATATCGATCCATCCATCCATCCTCTATCTATCATCCATCTCTCTCTCTCTCCCTCCCTCTCCTCCCTTTCTACACACACACACACACACACACACACACGTCTGGTCACAACCATCATATGAGGGTGTGTGTATGTGTCCATCCATCCATCCATCTCTATCTCTTTATCTATATCTATAAATTATCTTGGAAAAAAGGCTCCTCTACTTATTAGCTGAATCAATCAATTTCCTCCATTCCCCTTTGCACACTAAAGCGTCCGTATCTCCCTGAAGTACACACGGTAATGTGTGTTCTCTTAGTTGCGATCCAGATTACATCAAAAAAAATTCACAATTCCTCGGGGACATTTGCCTCAGATTCGTCAGTTTACTTGGCAGGTTCCAAATGGCAAATTTAATTACAAAAATATCTGCAGTGACAGATTTTCCATGCACGGCTAATAGCGCAACGCCGCTTTGAAGCGTTTGTTTTGCTCCAGTGAAGTCGAAGCATCGAGAATGCCTCCTCGAAGTTGCTTCCCAAGGGATCTGTCCGTGCTACTGAGTTGAACAGCCCTCTACCCACCCTTGAGTTGGCAGAGAACAACTAACGTGGGATTTACTTTTTGAGTTGCCACCTCCGTTATTCCACCTTTAGTGCTTCTGTTTTCACTCATTGCCTGTCCTTGATTTTCTTCCAGGGTGAAAAATCTAAATAGCACTGATAATGTTGGCTAATGAAGTGCCTGGAAGAAAAGCACCAAGCTCAGAGAGCATTATGCGCTCTACATGGGGCAGCCCTTGAAGAGTATTCGGAGACTTCAACTCGTCCAGAACGCAGCCGCGCGAGCGATTGTGGGTGCACCTCGGTACACCCACGTTACACCTATCCTCCGCGAGCTGCACTGGTTACTGATCGGTCTCCGGATACGCTTCAAGGTGCTAGTCGTAACTTATAAAGCCCTTCATGGTATTGGATCTGGGTACTTGAGAGACCGCCTACTGCCAATTACCTCCCACAGACCCGTTAGATCGCACAGGGTCGGCCTCCTCCGGGTGCCATCTACCAGCCAATGCCACCTGGCTATTACCCAGGGGAGGGCCTTCTCTGTGGCAGCTCCGGCCCTCTGGAATGAACTCCCCGCAGGGATTCGGACCCTCACCTCTCTCCAGGCCTTCCGAAAAGCCGTCAAAACCTGGCTTTGTCGGCAGGCCTGGGGGTGATGAGTTCCCTCCCCTCTCGACATATATGGTTGTGCAACTGTTGTCTACTTTTATTATTTGTATTTTGTCTTTTTATGTTCCCCTTTTTTCCCCCCCTTGAATTGTTCGCCGCCCTGAGTCCTCCCGGAGAAGGGCGGCATACAAATAATACAATACAATACAATACAATACAATACAATCATGGACCCCACAGTCCTCCAACTCCTCCTCCTTTACAAACCCCTGTCTCTTCTAGCACTGAGGATGTAACCTAGTTGGGTAATGAAGTGCTTGCAAGAAAAGCACCAAGCTCAGAGAGCATCATGGACCCTGCAGTCTTCCAACTCCTCTTCTCCTCCATTCCGCAAACCCCATTCCCTTCTGTTAGGTAAGCTCCCCGTTGGGAGAGCGAGTGCGTTCAGAGAAGCATTGTGAGAGTTGTGTTGGAGAACACACAAACCCGTGTACAGAGACACTGCAGTTTAAATAGGCTTTTACTTTCGTGGAAAATAGAGGTATCAGAGTCCATCAAACAGTCCAAGTCATACACAGATAAGACAGTCAGTCATCAACGTCTTTCAGTTAAGGGATAATCCAAATAACATAGTTCACTATCATATAATCAGTTCGGTACTCAAAGTTTGCTAACAGTTGCAAAACTTACAATAGCTCACGGCACTTTCTAACAGCCAGCTTCCAAAACACTCAGATCAGATCAGCCCAGCATCTAACAAACAGAGGGCTAACAGTCGTTCTGGCTCCCTCTTATGGCCGACTGAGGAAAACAGCAACCAATCACATTTTACAGTATGATTTAAAGAAACAGGTACAACATTGTTACATGATTTATATATTGCCAACCCAACCGTTAGAATTATATTCCTAACACCTTCTAACACTGATGATGTTGGTGTCCAATTATTATTTTTTAGCTTGAAATAATAGAGTTTGGCTCCTTGTATTGAGAGGCTTGCCCGACATTCTGCTAAATCGTCACAATTTGAGCATACAGCAACTGTAGGACTAATTATGCTTAACTTTTAATAGGTAACCTGCAGTCTCACTACAACTTTTTTTTATTACTCATAAGGGGAGAATCTCCAGTCTGAATTAGGCTTGCAGTACCAAGGGAAGTTAGGTTACTCAGAGAAGATGTATTTGGTCCTCCCCCTCCACTAGAAACATCTGCAAATAAACTCGTCTCCTTTCGTGTATTAAGATAATAATCAGAATTTCCCAGGGATCGGGTGTTAATTTCAGAGGAACTGCATGTGGCTATGGATAGAAACCTAAAACTAAGGAGAAATTTCCTGACAGAACCATTGATCAGTGGAACGACTTATCTCCAGAAGTTGTGTGTGCTCCAACACTGGAGGTTTTTAAGAAGAGATTGTCTGAAATGGGATATAGGGTTTCCTGTTGTGCATGGGGTTGGACTAGAAGACCTCCAAGGTCCGTTCCAACTCTGTTATTTTGTTATTCTGTTCTGATGTTCTGTTAGTAAGACTCGTCTCCATATAGGCTGAAATACCAATTTAGTTGAGTAATGGGATGTCTGCAAGAAAATCACTGAGTTCAGAGAGCACCAAGGGACCCCCCCCCCAGTTCTCCTTCTCTTCTTCTCTTTCACTGCAGACCCCATTCCCATCTAACAATGATGATGTTACCTTGCTGGGTAATGAAATATCTGCAAGAAAAGAGACAACCAAGGACTCCATGTTTCAAACCTAAGCTACAAATATTCTCTTCTATTGGTAAACCCAAGAGATTTGAAGAATCGAAACTAGGAGAAATGAATACAGTTAAGGGTGACCTAAGCATTGCTCACTTATGGGTTGGAGAAAAGGGGAAGACCATGTCATAGAGATAGCAATAGCAATAGCAGTTAGACTTATATACCGCTTCATAGGGCTTTCAGCCCTCTCTAAGCGGTTTACAGAGTCAGCATATTGCCCCCAACAACAATCCGGGTCCTCGTTTTACCCACCTCGGAAGGATGGAAGGCTGAGTCAACCCTGAGCTGGTGAGATTAGAACCGCTGAACTGCAGATAACAGTCAGCTGAAGTGGCCTGCAGTACTGCACTCCACCCACTGCGCCACCTCGGCTCTAGATAGATAGATAGATAGATAGATAGATAGATAGATAGATAGATAGATAGATAGATAGATAGATAGATAGATAGATAGATAGATGATAGATAGATAGTTAGATGATAGATAGATAGATAGATAGATAGATAGATAGATAGATAGATAGATAGCAATAGCAATAGTTAGACTTATATACCGCTTCATAGGGCTTTCAGTCCTCTCTAAGCGGTTTACAGAGTCAGCATATTGCCCCCAACAACAATCCGGGTCCTCATTTTACCCACCTCGGAAGGATGGAAGGCTGAGTCAACTTGAGCCGGTGAGATTTGAACAGCCGAACTGCAGAACTGCAGTCAGCTGAAGTAGCCTGCAGTGCTGCATTTAACCACTGCGCCACCTCGGCTCTTGCAGAAATTGTAGGTGCTCCAACACTGGAGGATTTTAAGACTGGACAGTCACTGGTTTGAAATGGTATAATGCTTGATCAGGGGGTTGGATTAGAAGACCTCCAAGGTCCCTTCCAGCTCTATTCTGATTGAAGTAGGAAGGAATTAGCTAGGACTATCCCTCCCACCCACCACCACCCCAGTGGAATTCAGAAACGATTTCTTTGACATGATGTATGTTGAGTTTATGCATGCTTTCATTCATTAATTCTGGAGATTAAAGTGTCAAAAGAAGATAGGCTGGTATTGACTGATAAAAGGAAGGACTTTTGGGTGGCAGGTATCCAGGAGTTCGGTAGGCAGCTAAGAGCTGTCTTCTCCCAAAAATAATCTTTCTTGAATATCAGTGCTTTCCTTCAAATGCGAGGCCTGCAAGAACTGTGCACTTATCTCTTCCTCCCCTTTTCTTGAGTATGTAGGATTAAGTCTGAGAATTTAAATAGGTTCAGAGAAAGGTTAGAAACACAATTAAAAGATACAGCGATGAGCCTGATATCAAAGCAACAAGCCTAGTGAAGGTAGGTTCAAAAGGTAGAGTAGCTACTATCTTCTTCGGTAAAATTCTTTGGCTTAATCCTCCCCTTAAGAGAGAAGAAGGAGATAGTTCTTCTTCCCTCCCCTGTTCCTTGTCTCCTGGTGGGAGACCCTGAGAATTGACTCTAGGGCAATGATGGAGAGCCTTTTTCACCTTGAGTGCCAAAAGCACATGCATGTGCACTAATCATCAGGGGTGGGTTCCTGCCAGCTCCAACCTCTTCCATAGAAGAGGTTTCACAAATCTACAGTGCCATTTAGAACCAGTTCCAGCTCCCTCCTCCTGCCCGTCCGCCCATCATCAAGATGAAGAGCGAGAGGAGGAATTCTGGGAGTTGAAGTCCACAAGTCTTAAAGCTGTCAAGTTTGAACACCCCTGGGGTTTTTTTTTCTAAAGGGTTAGGGGTGCAAGGGTCTTGTAGCTTGACATCTTTAAGATTTGCACACTTCAATGCCAGAGTTCCTGAGCCAACATGACTGGAGGAGGAATTCTGGGAGTTGAAGTCCACAAGTCTTAAAGCTGTCAAGTTTGAACACCCCTGGGATTTTTTTTTCTAAAGGGTTAGGGGTGCAAGGGTCTTGTAGCTTGACATCTTTAAGATTTGCACACTTCAGTGCCAGAGTTCCTGAGCCAACATGACTGGAGGAGGAATTCTGGGAGTTGAAGTCCACAAGTCTTAAAGCTGTCAAGTTTGAACACCCCTGGTTTTTTTTCTAAAGGGTTAGGGGTGCGAGGGTCTTGTAACTTGACAGCTTTAAGACTTGTGTGCTTCAAATGCCAGCGTTCCTGAGCCAACATTTTGGTTGCTAAGCAAGAGCGTTGTTAAGTGAGTTTCACCACATTTTACAAGTTGGCCATGCCCACCCAGTCACATAGCTGGCAAGCCACTCCCACAAAGCAGGCCACACCCACAGAAGAGGTTCTAAAAAATTATGAAACCCATCACTGACTATCGTGTGCACTCGCGTGTCCACCCCCATAATTTCATGCCTTTCTGCGCATGCGTGTGAGACAGCCCACCCCCACTGCCCTGCGCATGCACTCACGACTTTCTTGGAGCTGGGGGAGGGCAGAAAATGGCCTAACACAGAAACCAGAAGTTCAGAAACGGACTTCCGGTTTGTGCGTTGGGCTGTTTTTCTCCCTCCGGAGTCTTCAGGAGGCTTCCCTGAAGCCTCCAGAGGGCGAAAAACAGCCCAACGCCCAAACCGGAATTCCGTTCCCGAACTTCCGGTTTGCGTGTTGTGTAGTTTTTTGCCCTCCAGAGGCTTCAGGGAAGGTGAAAAACAGCCAGAAATCAAGGCTGAAAATCAGCTGGCCAGCACATACATTCATGCTGGAGCTGACAGGGCAACACCTCACCTGCCCTCAGAAATGGCTCTGCCTGCCACCTGTGGCACACGTGTCATAGGTTTGCCATCATGGCTCTAGGGGGAGCCTGGAACTCCCACAGAACACTTCCCCTCTCAAAGAGGTGGCGACTGGAGGGGGGGGGGCTTCTTTGCCAGCCAGCCACTTCCCAGCAGCAGCTGGTTGGGGGCCGCCGAGAAATCCATCAGCTTGCCTTCCGGACTCTGGACCAGCGCTGCAGAAGGTAAGCAACCCAATCAAAGAGGTGGGGGGAATGGGACTAGGGCCGGGGCTACTAAAGGAAGGGAAATGGGGGCGACTGGCGAAGGGAGGGTGGAGGTAGATAGGTAGAAATCCCCCCCCCCAAATCCTACCTTTTTCTGTGGGTGTGGCTAGGTAGGGGTCATGTGACTGAGTAGGCATAGACATGAGTGATGTCAAGTTGGCCACGCCCACTCAGTCACACGCCCCCTACCTAGCCACGCTCGCCGAACTGGTAGCGAAAATTTTGGAAACTTCCACACTCTTCCACCACTGGAAATATTCTTTTTTTTTTTCAAGTTCAAAAGTTTTATTTCTTTTAAGACAAACATTTCATCATTCCTCAATCAGTAAGACATCGAAGTACAATTTTTTGTATGTCAAAATAATTCTAGTTTACCACCAAATTCTTGTCTAGCCTAATATATACCCCTCCCTCCCTCCACCCTCCCCCCCAACCCCCCTCCCCCCCGACTTCCCAGAACCCGTACACGGTATGGATTTCTAACAAACACAGTCTAAAATCTATTGAGAAAAAAAGAAATAAAGAAATTAATAACATTCTACATTGACCTTAGCTTCTTCTTGCTGAACTAACTTTTAACAGTTTAAATCATTTCTGATCTTAAGCATAGGCTAACTGGAATTTCTTGGTCCCGTATTTATTTTGTATATAGTCAATCCATTTTTTTTCCAGTCTCGTTTATATCTCTCATTTGAGTGATCTTTAAGATATGCCGATATTTTAGCCATCTCGGCTAAGTTTGTAACTTTCAATGTCCATTCTTGAGTTGTAGGCAAATCTTCCTTCTTCCAGTATTGCGCCACCAACAGTCTTGCTGCCGTTATTAGATGCAGAATCAAGTTAGTCTCTACCACTGTAAAGTCAGTACATATACCTAGTAAGAATAACTGAGGAGTAAACTTTATCCTTCTTTTAAAGATATTTTGCATAATCCACCATATTTTTATCCAAAATACCTTAACCTTTTGGCAGGTCCACCATATATGAAAATATGTAGCATCGAGAGAGCCACATCTCCAACATTTAGGCTGTAAGTTCGGATACAAATTTTGGAAACTTCCACACTCTTCCACCACTGGAAATATTCTATCCTGCCTCTTTTAATATCCTGTAGGATATCTTTTAAAAAAATAAAATCTGGGAAGAAGGGAGACTTCCCACAGCTTCCTTGTGACAATCAAGAAAGCTCTGATTTAGAAGAGGAGAAGATCTTGCTTTTCTCTTCTTTTCTCAGCTTTTATAGCCTTTATTTAAATCCGTAATAGGCTCAATTTCCACCATCGTCTGTATGTTGGTGTTGGTAAATATGTCAGACAGATAGTATTACCAGGCTCTGAATCAATTTGGGTCTATTCGTATGGATTCAAGGCAACAGTTCAATTTCATCAATCAAATGAATTGGATGAGTTCGCTTCGTCAAATGGATCAAATAAATTTGAACTCCTTCGTATATTGTCTCACGGCCCAAACAGGTTCACCCCGAAATCTAATTCTGATATCTTCCCCTCAAATAATCCTGCTGTCCAAATTGGACTGGATTGATTATTCAGATGAATTTATTCATTGGAATTGGATCATATCAATTTTGCAGCTCTAGTTTTTTAAATGGTCGAACAGAACTGAACCCTGCAAAGAGTGAGAATCAGTTCTAATCAGCCCTATGCTTTGTATTGTTAGTTTATACTATTTTTTTTACCCAAAGTATACACAGGACTCTTGTTGAAAAGGAAAGTAACAATGTAGGGAGAAATTTGTAGTAAATTAAAATGATAACAAAATGTAACAAACCCCTATTGATTTAAACCCCTGTTGAATAACCTCTGGCAATTTGCAAGTGAATCACATAGCAAATGCTTAATTCTTATCAGAAATTTTGGAATGAAGCTTAGTTAGTTAGTTAGTTAAACAAAAATTACAAATTTGAACAAACAAAAAGAGAAAAAGTTAGAGAGAAAGAGATGAGAAGTGAGATGAGATGAGATAGATGATTGATAGATGATAGATGATAGATGATAGATGATAGATGATAGATGATAGATGATAGATGATAGATGATAGATGATAGATAGATAGATAGATAGATAGATAGATAGATAGATAGATAGATAGTTGCATGGATGGATGGATTGATGGGTAGATGATAGATAGATAGATAGGTAAGTAGGTAGGTAGGTAGGTAGGTAGGTAGGTAGGTAGGTAGATAGATAGATAGATAGATAGATAGATAGATAGATAGATAGATAGATAGATAGATAGATAGATGGATAGGATAAAGGTAAAGATTCCCCTTGCACATATGTGCTAGTCATTCCCGACTCTAGGGGGTGGTGCTCATCTCCGTTTCAAAGCCAAAGAACCAGTGCTGTCCGAAGACATCTCTGTGGTCATGTGTCCGGCAGGACTAAACGCCGAAGGCAGACAGAATGCTTGTATCTTCCCATCGAGGTGGTCTATATTTTTATACTTGCATTTTATATGCTTTCGAGCTGCTAGGTTGGCAGAAGCTGGGACAAGTAATGGGAGCTCACTCCGTTACGCGGCACTAGGGATTCGAATTGCCGAACTGCCTATCTTTGTAATCAACAAGCTCAGTGAATCACATAGCAGACACTTAATTCTTATCAGAAATTTTGGAATGAAGCTTAGTTAGTTAGTTCATCAAACAAAAATTACAAATTTGAAGAAAAAAAATAATAAAAAATTCAAGAGAGAGAGAGAGATGAGATGAGATACATAGAGAAACAGTGTGTGTGAGAGAGAGGGAGGGAGAGAGAGCAAGAGTAAGGAGATAGATGAGAGAGGGAGGGATGATAGATAGGTAGAGATAGATAGGTAGGTAGGTAGGTAGGTAGGTAGGTAGGTAGGTAGGTAGGTAGATAGATAGATAGATAGATAGATAGATAGATAGATAGATAGATAGATAGATAGATGAGAGAGACAAAGTTTATAGATGGGAGAGATAGAGAGATAAGAAAGATGAGTGAAACATGACAGATAGATAGATAGATAGATAGATAGATAGATAGATAGATAGATAGATAGATGATAGATAGATAAGCAGGCAGGCAGGCAGGCAGGCAGAGAGATAGATGAGAGAGACAGATTATAGATGAGAGACAGAGAAATGAGAGAGATGATAGATAGATAGATAGATAGATAGATAGATAGATAGATAGATAGATAGATAGATAGATGAGAGAGACAAAGTTTATAGATGGGAGAGATAGAGAGATAAGAATGATGAGTGAAACATGAGAGACAGATGATAGATAGATAGATAGATAGATAGATAGATAGATAGATAGATAGATAGATAGATGATAGATAGATAAGCAGGCAGGCAGGCAGGCAGGCAGAGAGATAGATGAGAGAGACAGAGATTATAGATGAGAGACAGAGAAATGAGAGATGATAGATAGATAGATAGATAGATAGATAGATAGATAGATAGATAGATAGATAGATAGATAGATAGATAAGCAGGCAGGCAGGCAGGCAGGCAGGCAGAGAGATAGATAAGAGAGACAGAGATTATAGATGAGAGACAGAGAAATGAGAGAGATGATATATAGATAGATAGATAGATAGATAGATAGATAGATAGATAGATAGATAGATAGATAGATAGATAGATGATAGATAGATAGAATTATTTTTACTAAGTAGTAACCATAAAACTCTTTATTAGGTCTACCATCAATGAAGCACTAACTCCTCACGTCCAAATGTCCTTCAGAAAGTTCATCTATCAAAAAAAAAAAAACCTAAAGAAGGTTTGCCTAAACATTTAACAGAGAACACCCCCTACCTACGTTTGAAAACATCCTGTGTTCAATTATGAGACAATATTAGCCATTATTTATTGGGAAGTTTCACAACTGCTGCAGCTATCATAAAATGGAACCTCCATTCCAGCTAATTGCACGGCTGCCATATTTCCTTGAATGCGGCATTTAATGATCGCTGAGGTAATTGTTTTCAGCAATCGTCTCTCAGGACCTCTCTAAAAAGCTTGATATTTGAGGATTTTCACAGTAGCAATTCCGAGTCAAAGCCATTGCCGTGGCAATATATTACTAATGCAGACAATGCCATCTATCACCACAGCAGTGGCTGCCTGTCACTATCAATCATGGGTGTGGAAATTCTTATTTAAAACCATAACACAGCGAAAAATATGATCGTACGGGACATTAAAAAGGAAATAGGACAAAAGGTTCACCCAAACTGATTTAAAGAAATGCCAGAACGAAGAAATACGTCTTAAATAAGGATTGGAAGATTACCGGCTTTAGCACACAACCCAACTGAACCGGGAAGGAATTTCACAGTTGGGCAACTTGTACTGGAAATGATCTCTCTCCCATTTTTGCATGTATGTTCAGGGAGATATTTTGAGGACAGAACAGAATAATGAAGTTGGAAGAAACCTTGGAGGCCCCCTCGTCCAACTTCCTGCTCAAGCAGGAGACTCCATACCGTTTGGGACTGTCCTGTTTAAATCCTCGAGTGATGGGCACCCACAACTTCTAGAGGCAAGTCATTGCATTGATTAATTGTTCTCACTGTCAAGAAATTTCTCCTTAGTTCTAGGTTGCTTCTCCCCTGGATTAGTTTCCACCCGTTGCTTCTTGTTCTACCTTCAGGGGCTTTAGGAGGGTTCCACCACAAAACCGCGGTAGACTAAAGCGCGCTCGACGAAAGCGCGTACGTGACGTCATCACAGCGCGACGAAAACAGCACGCTGTGAGCGGTAAACTTAAAATTAACGCGTAAATCTAAACCTAACCCCCCCAAACCTAACCCTAAACCTAACCCTAAGCCTAACCCTTAACCTAACCCTAACCCTAAACCTAACCCTTAACCTAACCCTAAACCTAACCCTAAACCTAACCCTTAACCTAACGCTAAACCTAACGCTAACCCTTAACCTAACCCTAAACCTAACCCTAACGCTTAACGTAACCCTAAATCTAACCCTAACCCTTAACCTAACCCTAACCCTAACCCTAAACCTAACCCTTACCTTTATGTGAATCGGCTTGCTTTAAAAGCGCTTTTTAAAGTGCCCTTTTTTCTCCGCTGTTGTATTTGTCGCGCTGCTGATGACGTCAGGTACACGCTTTAATCGGGCGCGCTTTAGTGGACCGTGGTTTTGTCGTGCCACGCTTTAGGAGAATAGCTTAATAGGAGAATAGAGAATATTCTTCTTTGTGGCATTGGAACACTGCTATCATGTCACACTTTCCAGAATTATGGAGGGAAAAATCCATAAATCAAGGAAACTGCAATATTTCTATAGGAAACTGTGATACACCTACATTTGTTAAACGTATTGGTGACAAGGTGATAGGCAGCAAGAGGGTTTGCCACAAAGAAGAGTGTGTGTGTGTGTGTGTGTGTGTGTGTGTGTGTGTGTGTGTGTCAAATTATTCTCCAACACATCAGAGAGCAGGAAAAGAAGCAATGGATGAAAACTAATCAAGGACAGAAAGTAACCTGGAATTAAGAAAACCAATGGAACAGCTTGCCTTTAGAAATTATGGGTACACAACCACTGGAGGTTTCCACTACCAGTTCTCCAGAACCTGTCAGAACTGGCTGAATATCACCTCTGGTACTGTCCCCCTAAGGAGATACAACTGGCAGGACTCAGAAGAAGGGCCTTCTTCTGGAAGAGAAGAAAAGAAAGAAAAAGAAAGAAAAAGAAAAGAAAGAAAAGGGAAGGGAAGAGAGGAATGGAATGGAAGGGAGGAAAGGAGTGAAGGGAAGGGAAGGGAAGAGTAGAGAAGAGAGAGATGGAATGGAAGGGAGGAGCAGAGGGAAAGGAAGGGAAGAGAAGAGAGGAATGGAATGGAGGAGAGGAGGGAAGGGAAGAGAAGAGAGGAATGGAATGGAGGAGAGGAGGGAAGGGAAGAGAAGGGTGGAATGAAATGGAGGAGGGGAGGGCAGAGGAGAGGAATGGAATGGAATGAAAGAGAGGAAAGAAGGGAAGGGAAGGGAAGAGAGGAATGGAATGGAGGAGAGGAGGGAAGGGAAGGGAAGAGAAAGTAGAGGAGAGGAGGAGGGGAGGAGAAGGGAAGGGAACATTAATCTAATCAACTTGAGGACCATCAAATATCATGATACATCAAGCAAAGTTTTATATTAATCTTCTTGAAATAAGTGTTAGAAAGAGAATCATAAAATATATAACGAGTATATTAAAACCCTTTTCAATTATAAATGAGGTTTTCTCTTGGTTGTCAAATATCTTAGAATGCCTCAGGGCGGTCAGGAAGCATAGGGCAGGGAGGGGGTGATTGACAGTTTCCACGCTGGCTGTATTTGTCCCCTGGTTGATCGTTAACCAGCTGAAGCAATATTTAACAGGATGATTTCTTTCTAAAAAACGTCCAAGTCATTTCCCATCAAATGGACAGCAACCAGAAGACAACATAATATAAACTGGTTGAGGAAAAGGTTCTCTTGATGGTATCCTAACATCTGGGCTCCTATGTTGTGCAGAGTGCAGAGTGATGGTGGACATCAATCCAGATTGCAACCAGTACGGTATTCTGACTTTACGCACAACCATTTGAGAAAGATACAGTATTTCCTTACTGGTGTGCAATGCTTTGGAATCGGTTCCCCCCAAAATGCTAAAAAGGTTGAACAGATCTGAATAATGAACCATTGCAGGACCTGGGTACGTCTAATTTAATGAAGAGGGGGGCATTGGGGAAGACATTGTGGGAAGAAACGTCCATCCGAGTTCAGTTCCAAGTGGGGAGAAAGACACTGGGAACATGGAGGCTGCTTGGAAAGATGGTTTTAATGGTGGACAGGACCACAGGGCTTAAGGTCATGGGCAAAAAACGGGGAAGAGATGCTGAGAGTCTCTGGGTTTTATGTGCCCTCTCTGGGCTTTTGAATTTGAGCTTGTATTCTGATTGGTTGTCAGACTCCCTTGGGGCCATACAGAGGCAACTCTGTAGGCTGTCCTGAGTCTCAGAAAAAAGGAGTTTCTTTCATTAAGAGTTGAACTGCGATGAGAATTTCTGTAGAGAATTTCCAAGATTTCCAAACACGCCACCTGCCTGCCCCTTTTAAAGCAGCTGCATCCTTCCAGGGATGGAGGCAGGGGTGGGTTTCAACCGGTTCGCGGCGGTCCCCACGAACCGGTTGGTCGGCGAACCCGGAAGTAAGTAACTTCCGGGAACGGCGAAGGGCCCACCCGCCCGCCCGCGCTCCTTACCGGTCTTTGAAGGCTTCTGCGCTTCCACGCAGGCGCATGGCACATACCGCGCCTGCGCGATTCTCCGCGAGCAGCTGGATGGCACATACAGCACCTGCGCGTCTCTGCGAGCAGCTGGAGCATCGTGCAGGCGCTAAGACGCATGCGTGAACTGCGCACGTGCACGAGGACGCCGCCGGCTCCGTTCCAACCGAACCGGTTGGAACGGGATTAGCAACCCACCCCTGGATGGAGGGAATGTCTTCTGCAGCTGCTGAAAGAATCAAAGACATCCTGCTAATTGAAAGAGCTCCTATATTTTCATCTCAGTAGCCTTTTGAGCATCTTTTCACAATCACACCCGAAGCATGAATGGCTAGTTATGCAAGATACTCACCCCAAAATGATCTAGAGGGCCTGTCTGGGCTGGATCACCATACAGGAAGTGAGAATATTTGGGCTGTTTTCGTCTTGTTGTTTGTGACTGTTACAGTGAAAAGAAGGAAGGAAGGAAGGAAGGAAGGAAGGAAGGAAGGAAGGAAGGAAGGAAGGAAGGAAGGAAGGAGAATTGGGGGGAGGGAGGAAGGGAGGGAGGGAGAGGGGGAGAGAGATGGAGGGAGGAAGGAAGAAAGAAAGAAAGGGAGGGAGGGAGGGAATGAAGGAGAATTAGGCAGGCAGGAAGGAGGGAGGAAGAGAAAGAAAGAAAGAAAGACAGAAAGACAGAAAGAAAGAGAAAGAAGGCAGGAAATAAAGAAAAAGAAAGGAAGAGGGAGAAAGAAAGGAGGGAAGGAAAGAAGAATGAAGGAGGGTAAGAAAGAAGGAGGAAGGAAGGAGAATTAAGGCAGAAAGGAGTGAAGGAGGAAGAAGGAAGGAGAATTAGGGAGAGGGAGGGAAGGAAGAGGAAGGAAGGAGAATTGGGGGAGAGGAAGGATGGGATGAAGGAAGATGAATTAGGCAGGGGGAGAGGGAGGGAGAGAAAGAATATAAGAAAGAAAGAGAAAGAAGGAAGGAAGGAAAGAAGGAAATAAAGAAAGAGAGAGAGAGGGAGGGAGGGAAGGAGAATTAGGCAGGCAGAGAGGAAGAGAAAGAGAGAAAGAAAGAAAGAAAGAGAAAGAAGGAAGGAAGGAAAGAAAGAAAAGGAAAGGGAGAGGGAGAAAGAAAGGAAGGAAAGAAGAAGGAAGGAGGGTAAGTAGGAAGGAAGGAGAATTAAGGCAGAAAGGAGGGAAGGAGGAAGAAGGAAGGAGAATTGGGGAGAGGGAGGGAAGGAAGAGAAAGGAAGGAGAATTGGGGGAGAGGAAGGATGGGATGAAGGAAGATGAAGGCAGGGAGAGAGGAAGGAAGAGAAAGAATATAAGAAAGAAAGAGAAAGAAGGAAAGAAAGAAAGAAAGAAAGAAAGAAAGAAAGAAAGAAAGAAAGAAAAACTTTCTGGAGCCACATTGAAGCTAATTGGGGAGTGGGGGCTGGAGAGGAGAGAATGAAACGTGAAATTCCAGCTGGGCCCAGCCTGTTGCAGCTTGTAAAAAAAAAATTACTCATCCTCGCTTGTTGGAGGAAGGAGGGACTCATATTTCTCCCTACCCACTTTCAATACCCCCATGCTACCCCTGGCCAGCTGCTTCTTTCCACTGCTGACAAAACCAACTCCAAAAGGCCAGCTTTTAATATTTGACTCTCTCTGTGGGCTCCTGAGGGGGAATAAAAAGGAAGAAAAAAGAAAGAAAGAAAAGAAAGGAGAGAGCAATTAATGTTTTGCATGCCCTCCGACTGACTGAAACCCAACATATTTCTGCAACTTTGTGTTAGCGGTTCTTTCTTTTTCCCACCCCGAGCTCTGCGCTTTACTCACGCTTTCATTGTGCCTTCGCAGTGGTTAAATGGCATTTATTATGTGGCCCCTCATTACGGGACAATGAGTCACAAGGCGTTCTTTGGAAGTGGGAAATAATAGAAGGAGCAAAAGGGAGGAAGCCACTTCGTACGGGGTGTGTGGGGGGGGGAAGGCTCTGCGGGCAACCTCTGGAAGACTCCAGCCAAGAGGCGTGCAATTTTATAGTCACTTTACATCAATGTTAAATAGGCACCCAACGGGGCGGTGGTTAAAGTTAAACTTTTCTTTTTAATTCCCCGCCTTTTCTCCGACATGACGGCATTAAGGGTTACGGGTCGTGAGTACAACTGGAGAGAAATGGCAGAGAAGCCTTTGACCCTTTTAGGTGTTACTTACAATTCTCCACTGCCCACCCCCCGTCTCCTGGGCACCCCGGTTCCTTGACTTGTTTCGGATAGAATATTGGTAGCTCTGGGTTTAGCTGTGGGGGTCCCTGGTGCTCTCTGAGCTTGGTTGTTTTCTTGCAGATGTTCCATGACCCAACTAGGAAACATCATCAGTGAGAAGGAAGGGGGGTTGGAGGAGGAGAAGGAGGAGGAGAGGGAGGAGGAGGAGGAGAAGGAGGAGGAGGAGTTGGAGGACTATGGGGCTTTCTGGGCTTGGTAGTTTTCTTGCAGATGTTTCACTACCAAACTAGGTGATGTCATCTGCATTTCTCTATGGAGATTCTCAACCAACCAGGTGCTTTTCAAAGACAATTAGCATTTCTTGGGGTCCCCCCCCCCTTCAAAATGTTTAACTTCTCAAAGTTCAGAGAAGAGCAACTAAGACGATTAAAGGCCTGGAGACATGGACATATGAAGAAGGGTCAAAGGACTTGGGTGTGTCTATATTATGAAAAGTCTTCCAATATTTGAGGGGCTGCCCCAAAGAAGAGGGAGTCAAGCTATTCTCCAAGGCACCTGAGGGTAGAACAAGAAGCAATGGGTGGAAACTAATCAAGGAGAGAAGCAACTTAGAACTGAGGAGAGATTTCCGGACAGTGAGAACAATTAATCAGTAGAACAGAAGTTGCCTCCAGATGTTGTGAATGCTCCAACACTGGAAGCCTTTAAGAAGATGTTGGATAGCCACTTGTCTGAAATAGTATAGGGTCTCCTGCTTGAGCAAGGGGCTGGACTAGAAGACCTCCAAGGTCCCTCCCAGCTCCACTCTATTCTATTTTCTACATTATTTTAAGGTAAACATTTATTTTCCATGCTTCTCAATGGTGAGAAGACAATCCTGCTTTTGTATTTGAGCCAAAGTGTTCAACACCAATGAAATCTAGAATCGATAGGTTTCCTGCAAAAGGAGGCTTCATTATGGACCCTCTATAGATGTGCTGAGATCTTGGGGGGGGGGTAATTTTCCTTGTGCACAATTCTTGCTTACAGTTGTTTAAAACTCCGGCGTGTCGCTCTGTTTTCTTTTCCTAGAACAAAATGAAATTACTCCCTGGTTGGTTTGAATTCTTTGGCTGCGATGTGGGAGAACAAGCTGCACACCACGGGGGCTACGGAAAGTGTTCTCTGCAAAGTCCTTTGACATGCAAAAAGCATAGATGGGGGGAGAGAGAAAAAAACCCTGTTGATCTCTTGATGGGAACGTTACGCACGGAACAATAATATTGGCTTGTCAACCTCTTGAAGTTTTCTGCTGCGAAATGGCCACCCGTGTGCCGTTCCTATTAAACCGTGATGGCCAGCCGTCAACTCAGTGGGTACGCGAGCCATCGGCCCGGCTCAGTTCCACCGTGCATGAGTCCGGACCTCCCGCCAGCCAACAGATTTTCAGGTCTTTGCCGTGCATGCACAGGGAGGGCGGGGTGCACACGGGAGACACATGTGCATGGAGGTGGAGGGGGTCACACATGCATGCACAAGGGGTGAGGGAATGTGGGGTGTGTGTGTGTGTGTGTTGTGCCCCTCCCCACCTGGGGCCCGCATTTGGTCCTAGGAGGCTGCAGGGAGGCCTGCTAGGCGTGGGGGTCTGCACATGTATATGTGGGGGCAGTGGTGGGATTCAGCCGGTTCGCACCTATTTGGGGAGAACCGGTTGGTAACTTTCTAAGCAGTTCGGAAAACCAGTTGTTGGAAGAAATCTCATTTAGTTTTTTTCCACTTTACAGGGCTAATCCTGTAAGGAAGGCAGGAAGGAAACATTCCGGTGTTCTTTCTAGCCTAATCTTTATTGCCCTGCTTACAGAAACTGCCTCTCCGGTTAACCCTTATTACATTGTAACAGTCTAAGGCAAAGCGCCCATCGATCTGAGTAATGTTGAGTTGACCACGCCCACACGGTCACATGACCACCAAGACCCACCTACCCTGCTGGTCATTAGGGCAGAGAACCGGTTGTTAAATCATTTGAATCCCACCACTGTGTGTGGGGGAAAAGGGTATAGGTTTATTTATAGGTTTAACAAACCCAGGGGAGGGAGTAATACAAACAAGGCAAAAACAACAAACAGGATACAGAGAAAATTTAAAAACAATCAACAGTCACACAATTCGAGAGGGGAAGGGAACTCGTCAACCCCAGGCCTGTCGGAACAGCCAGGTTTTAACGGCTTTACGGAAAGCCTGAAGGGAGATGAGGGTCCGGATCTCCGCGGGGAGCTCGTTCCAAAGGGCCGGAGCAGCCACAGAGAAGGCCCTCCTCCGGGTGGTCGCCAATCAGCATTGGCCGGTAGATGGAATTCGGAGGAGGCCTAGTCTGTGGGATCTGATGGGTCTTTGGGAGGTAATTGGCAGCAGGCGGTCTCTCAAGTACCCAGGTCCAATACTATGAAGGGCTTTATAAGTGACGACTAGCACCTTGAAGCGTATCCGGAGACCAATAGGCAGCCAGTGCAGCTCATGGAGGATAGGTGTAACGTGGGTGTACCGGGGTGCACCCACAATCGCTCGCGCGGCTGCATTCTGGACAAGCTGAAGTCTCCGAATGCTCTTCAAGGGCTGCCCCATGTATGTGGGAGGGGGGGGGGTAACACATGCATTGCATTATGGGCATGGGCGCACAATGTCAAAAAGATTAGCCATCACTGCTATAAAAGATACCAGCCTCTCTGCTGGATCCTGACGACAAAAAAACCCATATGGTCATGAACTCAAAAAAAATAGGTTTTTTTTTTAAAGGGAGCCTTCAACCGAGGACCACAATTGAGAGCCAGACTTCCATCATTAAACGAGACAGTTCACTGAGTTTTGCCCACATTTTAAGGGAGCATGAAGTGGCTTTCTCGCCACAGGGGTTAACTTAAGTGAATCCTTGTGGTGCTTAGGTTAGTAACACGGCCTTGAAGTGAATCTGGATTTCCCCTCCCCTTGCATTTCAGAGGGTCACTAATGGTGACCCCCCTCCCTCCAGGTCGCCACGACTAGCATAAATACATACCGGTTACCAAGCATCCAAATTTTGATCACATGACTATGGGGATGCTATGCTGTAAGTCATAAGTGTCGTGACCCATCTATGACCAGCAAATCTGGCAGCAGATTCGGAGAGTGAGGAGGTTGGGGAGGAACATGGGTCAGTCCTGGAGTTTGGGGAAGGCTCTGATGAGGGCTCTGTGTCGGAGGCAGAGAGTGGGCCAGAGCCGTCTGACAGTTATCAGCTGCCTTCAGAGTCGGACATCAGTGAGGCAGAAGAACAGCTGGAGCCTGTTCCCAGTGTGCGCATGTACAGAGTTGCCAGAGGAAGGGAAGAGCTAAAGAACAGGGGTCGACTTGGGAGTAAGGCCACAGGTGGACGATGAATGGCCCCTCCCAGAGGAAATAAAAGAGGAGCGAAAGGGGAGTGGAGTTTGCAGGAGACAATTAGTTCGCTTAATTGGTTCATGACTCTCTGAGACTCCTTGCCAAGTTCTGCAGATATCAGCCTGGCAGCTCTCCAAGCCAGATAAGGTCTGTGACTGTAAATCCTCCCTCGAAAGACTTTGCTGGATGTGAATGAGCAGAATTCACAGTCAATTAATATAGGGTTGTTTTTTGTGTGTGTGTGTTGGGACAAGGAGTTTGCTTCATGTTCTTGGGAAGCCTAGGTCAGAACAATAAGGGTGATAAATATTCACAGGTCACTTTTTTGCCACCGCCGTTGCAATGCGGAAGGGTCGCTAAATGAATGGTGGAAAGCCAAGAAGCACCTGTAACTTGATGTTACTAACAAGTAGTTCTCCAGGAGTTTGCAGATTTGATGATCGTGGAGAATTTGGAAAGCTCAAAGCGAATGGAACGGTTTGTCCATCAAAGTGGGGGTGTTTGAGATTCGTTTGGCTCCTGGTTGAGCCTCGTACCCCCCTGGAATCATCATTGGGATTTTTCCTCCCACCCAGGATTCCAAGTTCATTGGAACTTCATTTGAGAAGTTCAATGTGTCTCAGGCAAAGGGGCCTGGTTTTTTTTTATTGACAGTGGGCACATTTTACACTTGAGCGTGTAAGAAAGAAAATGGATCCATTCTAAGTGTGATGAGCCACCAAAGAGCAATTGACTGAAAGTTAAGATCGCTCTGAGGTTGCTTTCTAACTGCAATGAGTAGCCCATCAGGATACTTTGGAACAAGTCCCAGCTTTCATTTGTAATTTGGGAACAAGGGGACATATTTAGAAATAAAACCTCCCTCCCTCCCTTCCCTCCCTCCCTCCTTTCTCTCTCTCTCTCCCTCCCCCCTTCTCTCTCTCCTTCTCAATTTCTCCTCCTTCCCTTCCCCTCTCTTCTGTCATCTATCTATCTGCCCTGGTAGCTCAGTAGAAATGCAGCATTGCAGTGAAACTCTGCCCACAGTCTGGAGGTCGATCCTCAGCCTTCTAACCTTCCAAAGTGGGTAAAATGAGGACCCAGACATTGTACACCTCCAAGAGAGTGCTATGAAGCACTATGGACTTGTATATAATATCTATCTATCTATCTATCTATCTATCTATCTATCTATCTATCTATCTATCTATCTATCTATCTATCTATCTACTGTATCTATCTATCTACTGTATCTATCTATATCTATCTATATCTATCTATCATCTATCTATCTATCTATTTATCTATCTATCTATCTATCTCTCTTCCATCATTATCTATCTATCTATCTATCTATCTATCTATCTATCTATCTATCTATCTATCTATCTATCTATCGTATCTATCTATATCTATCTATATCTATCTATCATCTATCTATCTATCTATCTATCTATCTATCTATCTATCTATCTATCTATCTCTTCCATCATTATCTATCTATCTATCTATCTATCTATCTATCTATCTATCTATCTATCTATCTATCTATCTATCATCTATCTATCTATCTATCATCTATCTATCATCTATCTATCTATCTATCTATCTATCTATCTATCTATCTATCTATCATCTATCTATCTATCTATCATCTATCTATCATCTATCTATCTATCTATCTATCTATCTATCTATCTATCCATCCATCCATCCATCTTTCTATCTACTGTATCTATCTATCTATCTATATCTATCTATCTATCTATTTATCTATCTATCTATCTATCTATCTATCTATCTATCTATCTATCTATCTATCTATCTATTATCTATCTATCTATCTCTTCCATCATTATCTATCTATCAATCATCTATCTAACTATCCATCCATCCATCCATCCATCCATCCATCCATCCATCCATCTATCCATCCATCCATCCATCCATTTCTATCTGTATATCTATGTCATCTATCCCTATATCTATATCTATTTCTGAATCGTTTAAATGTGGCGACCTGTGTAATATATTTTAAGAAAAAAATTGAAAAAAAGAAGCATTTCCTTTGGGCTGTTCCACAGGCAATATAATGACAGTGTCCAACATATTCCAATGGGTATTATATCTCATAGCAACATGGATATGTTTAAGAAAATTTATGTTCACTAACCTGACGATTCACACGGTAGATATATTTGTGGCCTCTAACCATTAAAATCTGGAATCACACCAATACTGAAGAAAATGTTAAATCATACTGGAAGAGATTTCTAAAGATGGGAAAGTAGCAATTAACTTCGGCCCCAGAAACTCTTCGTGCATAAATTCTGACTGTGGTGTAGTAATTCAGCCTTCTAGCTAGCAGCAAACATGTTGTCCACTATAGCTTACAGAAACCCAAGGAACGAAAAGATAGAAAATTGTTAGGTTGCATGAAAAAAAAATTCCATTGGCATAATGGACTATTTCAGGGGTCGGCAACCTTAAACATGGAAGGAGCCATTTGGAGCACAAAAAAGAAAACACCGGGAGCTACAAAACCCTTTTGACATCTAAAATGAAGACAGCACTGCATATATATATATGCAAAATGTTGGCTCAGAAACTCTGGCATTTGAAGCACGCAAGTCTTAAAGCTGTCAAGTTACGAGACCCTTGCACCTCTAACCCTTTAGAAAAAAAAACCCCAGGGGTGTTCAAACTTGACAGCTTTAAGACTTGTGGACTTCAACTCCCAGAATTCCTCCTCTCGCTCTTCATCTTGATGATGCGCGGACGGGCGGGGGGAGAGAGCTGGAACCGGTTCTAAACGGCACTGTAGATTTGTGGAACCTCTTCTATAGAAGAGGTTAGAACTGGCAGGAACCCACCCCTGATACACACACACACACACGCATGCATGCACACACATGCACGCACACACTGAGGTACGTACATACGTACGTACGTATGTATATATACACCTTTATGCTATGTATTAGAAAACTATAGTGTGTTTCCGCTACCAAACTGCTCAAAACTACTACCGGTTCTCCAGACCTGTCAGAACCTGTTGGACCTCACCCCTGGGGGGAGGGGAACCCATCAGCCTGTTGGAATGTGACATGGCTGCACTGCATAGCAATAGCACTTAGACTTATATACCGCTTCACAGCACTTTACTGCCCTCTCTAAGGGGTTTGCAGAGTCAGCCTCTTGCCCCCAAGAAATCCCCATTCCCTCCCCACTCCAGGGGAAGGTTATTGCAAAATCTCCATTACCTCCCCACTCCAGGGGAAGGTTATTGCAAAATCTCCATTCCCTCCCCACTCCAGGGGAAGGATACTGCAAAATCTCCATTCCCTCCCCACTCCAGGGGAAGGATACTGCAAAATCTCCATTCCCTCCCCACTCCAGGGGAAGGTTATTGCAAAATCTCCATTCCCTCCCCACTCCAGGGGAAGGTTACTGCAAAATCCCCATTCCCTCCCCACTCCAGGGGAAGGATACTGCAAAATCTCCATTCCCACCCCACTCCAGGGGAAGGATACTGCAAAATCTCCATTCCCTCCCCACTCCAGGGGAAGGATACTGCAAAATCTCCATTCCCTCCCCACTCCAGGGGAAGGATACTGCAAAATCTCCATTCCCTCCCCACTCCAGGGGAAGGTTATTGCAAAATCTCCATTCCCTCCACACTCCAGGGGAAGGTTACTGCAAAATCCCCATTCCCTCCCCATTCCAGGGGAAGGATACTGCAAAATCTCCATTCCCTCCCCACTCCAGGGGAAGGTTACTGCAAAATCCCCATTCCCTCCCCACTCCAGGGGAAGGTTACTGCAAAATCCCCATTCCCTCCCCATTCCAGGGGAAGGTTACTGCAAAATCTCCATTCTCTCCCCACTCCAGGGGAAGGGTATTGCAAAATCCCCATTCCCTCCCCACTCCAGGGGAAGGATACTGCAAAATCCCCATTCCCTCCCCACCCCACTAACCTGCTTTCTAGCTCTGTTCTCCTGTGCAGGGCAACAGAAGAAGACTGAGCTGATGAGCCTGGACACTGATCAGCTGGGACTTGGGAGGCAATGAATAGATGGGGGCATGGCCAGCCAGAGGTGGTATTTGCCAGTACTCCAAACTACTCAAAATTTCCACTACTGGTTCTCCAGAGCCTGTCAGAACTGGCTGAATACCACCTCTGCTTCATGTGCTTTGGAGAATAGGTTGACCCCCCCCCCCATCTTTGTAGCAACCCCTCAAATACCGAACATGGCTCCTGTGTCACCCCAGTCCTTCTCTGCACCAGATATTCAGATGTTTTCTCCCTTCACTCCCTTTCTTTTATTTATTTCCCCCATCAGGGAAGAGTGAAAGCAACCGAAGGGCCTATCAAGTTAGAGTTGACAATCTCCATCCATCGTGAGGAGAAAGGCCTTGGAAGCAGTTGGAGTCACCTGACAGGCCTTGTTTATTTTGCTGGCTAACTCTCCGAATGGATCTTTTTATTGAGGTTTTTTTTTTAAATGAAATCCTGCAAAACAATTCTCCCCCCCCCCCGATCTTTATGCACCGCCTGACTTACGAGGTCGATATTAAAAAAAAAAAAAACCTTAGGGATTTACGGTGCTCTACACGCAAGGCCATTTACATGTTAGAAGCTCATTTATGAGGCTAATAAAAGTCTGGGGAATTTACATTACAATTTGTGGGAGGCCATTTATGATGTTAAGCATCAATTTCACAGTGTCAACTGTTGTGGTAGAGGTAAAAATGCAGAGTGCCTCTATAACGGTTTCATTCTCCTCCCTTTTCCCTTCCTCCCCTTGTTTTCGTGACTTTTTTGGTACTACTTTGAGCAAGTTCCATTTTTTTTAAAAATATGCTGTGAGACAGAAGTGAGGAACTACGGCCTCTTTATGACTTGTGGACTTCAACTCCCAGAATTCCAGAGCCAGCCATACTAGTTAATACTATTACTAGTTGATAATCCTGCGTTGCCCAAGTATTTATTTATAGGGGAAAATGTGGATGTGGGATGAAACATAATTTCTAGCATTGGCTTTTTCTCCTACAAAGAGGGAGTCCCCCTTGTGGAGTACTGTGAAGCTGTTACCATGGCAGCTGCACTGAGCTGTACAGTGGAAGTCATTTTACAGCATGACAGTAGAAGCCATTTTAAGGCACAACAGGCTGTATCTTAACAGAACACCACTACCCCCCGAAGTTTGGGTGTAATTGCTCGAGGCATTCCAGAGTTATGCTGGAAGATACACACACACAGCCGTACGTACGTACGTACGTATGTATGTAAAAGTCCAGAGTTTAGGTTTGATGTTATTATTTTATTCTCCTGCACCAAAGAAAGTTGGAAGCAATAGCTTTTTTCTTTCTTTCACCCCCTTTTTCTCAGACTTTTCCCTTCCCTTTTCCCTCCAGCTCTCCTATTATTTTCTTTTATACAGATTGACAGAGTTAGAGGGTACCTTGTAGGTCATCTAGTCTAACCCCCCCATCCCGCCCAAGCAGACCCTACACCATTTCTGACAGATGGCAGTCCAGTCTCTTCTTGAAAGCTTCCAGTGATGAAGATCCCATAACTTCTGAAGGCAACTTCTGTTCCATTGGTTGATTGTTCTCACTGTCAGAAAACTTCTCCTTATTTCCAGGTTGAATCTCTCCTTGGTCAGTTTCCATCCATTGTTCCTCGTCTGGCCTTAAGGTGCTTTGGAGAGTAGCTTGACCCGCTCCTCTCTGTGGCAGCCCCTCAAATATTGGAACATTGCTATCCTGTCTCCCCTGGTCCTTCTCTTCACTAGTCTAGCCAGGCCCAGTTCCTGCAACCGTTCTTCATATGTTTTAGCCTCCAGTCCCCTAATCATCCTGGTTGCTCTTCTCTGCACTCTTTCTAGAGTCCCAACATCTTTTTTATAGTGTGGTGACCAAAACTGGACGCAGTACTCTAGCTGTGGTCTTACTAAGGCTTTATAGAGTGGTGTTAGCACCTCCATTGATCTTGTATTTCTGTATCTTATGGTATTAATGCATAAATAAATAAAACTTTGGTAGGGGGGAAAAACACAGTAGCAAAATATCAAACATTTCACTTCCATAGTAGAATAACAGATTTGGAAGGGACCTTGGAGGTCTTCTAGTCCAACCCCCTGCTTAGGCAGGAAACCTTAAACCACTTCAGACAAATATTTATTCAATCTCTTCTTAAAAACCTCCAGTGTTGGAACATTCACAACTTCTGGAGGCAAATTGTTCCATTGATTCATTGTTCTAACTGTTAGGAAATTTCTCCTTAGTTCTAAGTTGCTTCTCTCCTTGATTAGTTTCTACCCATTGCTTCCTGTCCTGCCCTCAGGTGCAGCTAATGGAAGACTGCAGTTTGGAACTATTTATGTATGCCTTCATATTCTGGAATTTTAATTACTTTTGACTTAGAAGAAGCGGCTGTTAAGAAAGGATTCAAAGTCCTTGCTAAATACCATTTTTTTAAAAAAAAAATGCCACAGCATGCTAAAAGGGCATGCAGACCTCTGTTCTTGCTCTCTCTGACCCCTAGCTTGAAAGCCAAGAGATATATTTGATGTGTGCTGAAAGAGGATTTCAAACATGAAACTCCTGAGAACTGATGCACTTCCCTTCATAAGACCAACCTGACTATCTGGGTACAGTTTAGAGAAAGAAAGCCAGTGAAACTTTAAATTGAGAAAGTGTTGTGGCCTGCCAGCGGCCAACAAAGCTGGCAGCAGATTCAGACAGTGAGGAGGTTGGGGAGGAACATGGGCCAGTCCTGGATGCTGGAGAACGCTCGGACGAGGGCTCTGCATCGGAGGCAGAGAGGGGGGCGAGGCCATCTGGCAGTTCTCAGCTGCCTTCGGAGAGAGACAGCAGTGAGGCAGAGGAACAGCTGGAGCCTGTTCCCAGTGTGCGCATGCGCAGAGCTGCCAGAAGAAAAGAACAGCTAAGAAATCAGGGTAGACTTGGGAGTAAAGTCACAAGTGGAAGGTGATTGGTCCCTCCCACAGGAGATCAAAGAAGAATGAAAGGGGAATGGGATTTTGCAGGAAATAATTCGTTCGTTCTGTCGTTAGATTCGTTTCAGCAGTGTGAAGATCTGTCCGTGAATCTCAGAGACTCTGTGCCAAGTCTTTCCTTGCACAGCACTTCATTTGGAAAATATTTGAGTTTTATGAAAATAGGAGTTTTCTTTTCATCCCTTTAAAGTGCCAGCGTGTCTCCCGGCCACAAACCAGGACATGTTTCGCTGTATGGCGCGCCGAGGCAGCATGCACTTTAAAGTGCCGGCATGCCTTCCGGCCTGGCCATTCAGTAGAAAATATTCGTGACCCGTCAAAACCGTGCTTGACTAAGCCGCGCCCGATTAAACCGCGTCGCTGATGTCATCAACAGGGCGACAACAGCCAGCGCGGAGAAAGAAGGGCGCTTTAAATAGCGCTTTGAAAGCAAGCCGATTCAACTTAAGGTAAGGGTTAGGTTTAGGGTTAGCTTTAGGGTTAGGTTAAGGGTTAGGGTTAGGGTTAGGTTAAGGGTTAGGGTTAGGGTTAGGTTTAGGGTTAGGTTAAGGGTTAGGATTAGGTTTAGGGTTAGGTTAAGGGTTAGGTTTAGGGTTAGGTTTAGGGTTAGGTTTAGGATTAGGTTTAGGTCTTAGGTTTAGGGTTAGGTTAAGGGTTAGGATTAGGTTTAGGGTTAGGTTAAGGGTTAGGTTTAGGGTTAGGTTTAGGATTAGGTTTAGGGGGTTAGGTTTAGGTTTAGGGGTTAATTTTAGGTTTAGGGTTTACAGCGTGCTTCTGTCTCCGCGCTGTTGTTGCCCTGTTGATGACGTCAGCTACGTGGTTTAGTCGGACGCGGTTTAGTCGAGCGCGGTTTTGTGGTGGAACCGAAAATATTTACATGGCAGCTTTCCAAGCTAGATAAGGTCTGTAGTCATAAATATTCCTTTGAAAGACTGTTTGCCGGGCCTTTGCTGAAGGTGAATGAGAGGAATTCACATTTGTTTAATAAAAGGGGTTTTGTCAGGACCAGGATTCTGTCTCATGGTTTTTGGGGAAGCCTAGGATAGAACAGAAAGAAGGCAGTGCTGAAAACTTCACGTCTTAAAGATCACGGTGAACAAACACCACGCTTACCTATGAGCATTTCTGAAATTTAATTCAGGGAGCAAAGCCTATCTCCTTTGAGCAGCCCTCACCTATCTACTGGCAAAATATCCCTTAGTACGAGAGGCAGAGAATATAGACAGAACAGCGTTTTAAATAAAGATACAGAGATACGAAGATAAGAGAGCAGCATTGCATCTTGCTTCAATAGCCTGACAAGCAGAATCAGATGGAGGAGCTTTTTCCATTTTTTTCCCAGCGTATTTTGGAAATCTTAATAACTTGGAGGTATTTTAAAGGTGCACATGAAACTTATGACACGATCATCGTTCTTATTTCCTTACTACACATTCCATTTCCATTCTGATCCATTCCGTTTTGTTGCTTTCCATTCCACTCCACTGCATTCCATATTTTCTATTCTATTCCCTTTTCTATTATTTTTCTGTTCTGTTCCTTTTTGTTTCTTTCCACCCCACTTCATATTTTCTGTTCTGTTCCGTTCCGTTCCATATGTTCTGTCCCATTCCATTCTGTTCTGTTCTTTTTTTTTAAATTTTTATTTTATCAATTTCATATATACATTCACAATTATATGATCTCATAACTGTTATTAATAATATGTATTTATAACAATTTTTCCCTACTGTTGACAATATACTTGAAGATTGCTTTTTTATCATCCCATAGATCCATCTTATCTTACAACGGTCCTACTTCTTCTTCCCTCCCTCCCTCTTTCCTTCCCTCGTTTCTTCTCTCCTACTCCCCTTCCTTCCCTCCCTCCTTCTCTCCTTCCCTCCTTCCTTCCCTCCTTCCTTTTCTCCTTCTCTCCTTCCTTTCCCCCTTCCTTTCCTCCTTCCTTCCCCCCTTCCTTCTCTTCTACATTCCCTCCTTCCTTCCCTCCTTCCTTCCCTCCTTTCTTCTCTCCTTCCTTCCTTCCCTCCTTTCTTCTCTCCTCTTCTTCCTTCCCTCCTTCCTTCCCTCCTTCCTTCCCCCTCCTTCCCTCCCTCCTTCCTACCCCCCCTTTCTTCTCTTTCTTCTCTCCTTCCTTCCTTCCTTCCTTCCTTCCTGCTCTCCTTTCCCTTCTCTCCTTCCCCTTCCTCCCCTTTACCCTTCCCCTCTTCTTCCCATTCCTCCCCTCTTTCCTACTCTTACATTCCCTCCCATTCTTCCTCTGCCTTTCCCCTTCTCCTTTCTCCTCTCCTTCCTATCTTTCCTTCTACTCCTCCCTCCATTCTGTTCTGTTCTGTTCCATTCCTATATTCACCCATTTAATTAATTTAATGTGGAGTGAAGGAAATTGATCCAGATTTCCACAGCTTTAAGGTATTTGCTAGTTTATTTGCTTCTTTCTCCTGTACATTTGACCAACAGGTAAAATATCACAATCAAGGTGCAATTTTTTTTCATACTGTTACTTCCAGAATCTTTTGCGCATGGATGCATGAGCATATCATCGAAACTCTGTGCAGAAACAGCTATCACACAAGCAATTGTGGCATGTTTGTGGTGTTTTATAATGTCCATAAATACCAAATAAACATAGACACTCAGAACAATCCTAACCCTCTTTTCTTTTTAAAAGATCTGCTGGTGTGTGTAATAAATCAACATCAAGCCATTTTTGCTAATTGAAATGAGTGGCGTACGAATTTGCTCTGATTTAATCGTGGTGATTCACTTGGAATATGCTGGATGTAAACAAATATGGAAATTACACACAATTTTCCAATTTTATTTGTATGTGACCACTTTTTCAGACTCTGGATGGCTCCCACCAGTAATGATATCTTGCATTATTTTGGCTCCAATTGCTAAGACAGACAATGACTGTTTTAAAAAACTTATTGATCATTCTTTCAGCTTGCATGGCAATTTTGTTAAGCTCGATCACAGCATGACAGAGTGGGAAGGGACCTTGGAGGTCTTCTAGTCCAGCCCCCTGTTCAAGCAGGAGACCCTAAACCAGTAGATGTCCAGTCTCTTCTTGAAAACCTTGAGTGATGGAACAGAACTTCTGGAGGCAAGTCATTCCACTGATTCATTGTTCTCACTGTTAGGAAGTTTCTCCTTAGTTCGAGGTTGCTCCTCTCTTTGATTAGTTTCCATACTTCATGTCCTGCCTTCCAGTGCTTTGGGGAATAAATTGGCCCTCTCTTCTTTGTGGCAGCCCCCCCAAATACTGGAAGATTGCTATCATTGTTAGGTAAGCTCCCCGTTGGGAGAGTGAGTGCGTTCAGAGACTCCGGGTGGCTCACAATAGACAAGGGAAGGGGGAAGACTAGACAAAGGCAACACTTTAAAAACAAAACTGCAACATTCACAATTTCCGCGGGGCTGGATGTTTCACAGGCCCCCCGGCTATTCTTTTAAATGGGTTAGGTTTAGGGTTAGGTTTAGGGTTAGGTTAAGGGTTAGGTTTAGGGTTAGGTTTAGGGTTAGGTTAAGGGTTAGGTTAAGGGTTAGGTTTAGGGTTAGGTTTAGGGTTAGGTTTAGGGTTAGGTTAAGGGTTAGGTTTAGGGTTAGGTTAAGGGTTAGGTTTAGGTTTAGGGTTAGGGTTAGGGTTAGGGTTAGGGTTAGGGTTAGGGTTAGGGTTAGGGTTAGGGTTAGGGTTAGGGTTAGGGTTAGGGTTAGGGTTAGGTTTAGGGTTAGGTTTAGGGTTAGGTTTAGGGTTAGGGTTAGGGTTAGGTTTAGGGTTAGGTTTAGGGTTAGGTTTAGGGTTAGGTTTAGGGTTAGGTTAAGGGTTAGGTTTAGGGTTAGGTTTAGGGTTAGGTTTAGGGTTAGGTTTAGGGTTAGGTTTAGGGTTAGGTTTGGGGGGATTAGGGTAAGGTTTTCGCTTTATTTTTACATTTTTCGACCTTTTTCGTCGCGCTGTGATGACGTCACATACACGCTTTCGTCGACCGCGATTTTGTCGTCCGCGGTTTTGTGGTGGAACCCTTTTAAATAGCAGAGAATAACTATACTTCCAGAAAGCACATCAATTTTAACAGCATCTGTACAAGTAAAATCTGAAATATAACACTACAAACAGTGTATATTGTCTGTACTGTTTGCTGTTTGTTGCGAGGAGGCAAATTGCTGGGAGGCAGAAGCAGATTTCCCCGCCCTTGTTTTGCTCCACAAAAGCTAGGTCCATCTTATACTTCGGAGCGTTATACTCCGAAAAATATAGTACTTTTCCTTGTTCATTTGTGCTGATTTTGATATTTGGATTTCTGGAGGAGGTACATGTGTTAAGATTGCACTGTGTTGTAATATAGTTGCAGAGCCACGCTGAACCACACAGGAGAAAACAAACTCCTAAAACGCCATAACATCCTGATAGTGCATAACATAACATTCTGAGATGTGCCCTACCAATGACGTCCAGGATTTGACCATATATAGACTGAGCAGTAGATTAGAAATTGTACTTTTACAGGCTGTCTTTACTCACATGCTATTGCTCCTGCCTTTGTCCTATCTCAATAAAAGGGGCTCTCAGACCCCCAATCTGGGTCGCTCCATCCCGAGAAAGTTTGTGTCCTGTCTTTTCTCCACATTGGCCTCATGGACGAACCACGGGAACATCACATTTGGTAGCTGTGGATGGTTACGTTACAGCACTGAAAGGAAGAAGCGTGACAGTCAAAAATTTACCACCTTAAATCCTTGAATTGCAGAATTTAAGTCCAAGGGACTTCTTTAATTGGAAGAACACCAGGCAGATTTTGGTTGGCTTTCTTTCAGAAAGGCCACTTGCTCAGCATGCCTCCTCTTCAGGATCCCCTACCTGGAGCCCAGTCAAGCTTCCGATTGCCTGCTGGCATCTCTTTTTTTATTATTGATGCACCATTTACCCTTTTGGATTCGCTGAGCTAATCAAAATGAACACTTTGCGCCTGGCAAATTGCAGTAACCTTGCGACCAAGTATGTTTAGCAAGAGGTTGGTTTTGATTGAGCTTAAATGGCAAGCTAATGTGGGCTTCCTGAAATGCTTTTCCGGTGCACCTTGGCTTGCGATCCTTAGCAGAGGTGGGCTGCTATCGGTTCGCAACGGTTCGGACGAAACGGTAGTGGAAATTGTGACTTGGTCAACAGACCAGTAGAGACGGCAGGCTGGCCGCGCCCCCGAACTGGTTCCACGGTCACAGCTGCTGTTGTTTTTAATGAATTTACACTCAACTGCGCACATGCGAGCCCATGCGAAGCGAAGCGGCAGCAACGCAGATAGCAACACACCCCTGATCCTTAGCAAATGTGGGTCTGTGGAAAGATCTTGGGTATCTGCTAGAAACGAGTTTTCTTTTCATCCCTTTGGCTCCTCCTCTTCTCCTCTCCCTTCCCCTTCCCCTCCTCATTTTTCTCCTCATCCTCTCCTAGCCGTTCTCCAACTCCTCCTCCCTCTCCTCCTCCTCTTCCTTCCTCTCCCTCTCCCTCTTCCCCTCCTTCTGCTCATTCCCTCCCCCTCATTGTCCTCCTATCCCCCTCCCCCTCCCCCTCCTCCTCTTCTTCCTCCATCTCCTCCTCCCCCTGCTCCTCCTCCTCCTTCTCCTCCTTCTCCCTCTCCCTCTTCCCCTTCATCCCCTCCACTTCTTCCTCCTCCACTTCCTCTTCTCCTCACTTTTCTCCCTCTCCCCCTCCTCCTGCTTATTCCCTGCCCCTCATTGTCCTCCTCTCCTCTCCTCCTCTTCTCCTCCCTCTCCTCTCCTTCCCCATCTCCCCCTTCCCTCCTCCTGGTCCTCCTTCCTCGCCCCCTATGCCACCTCATTCTCCTCCTCCTCTTCCCTTGCTCCTTCTCCCCCCCATTCTCCTCCCCCTTCACCCCTTCACCTCTCCCTCTTCCTCTTCACCTCCTCTTCCTCTCCCCCTCCTCCTTATCCCCTTCCTCTGTCTCCCTCTCCCCCCTTCCCCTCTCCCTCCATCGCCCCCTCCTCCTCCACCACATCATTATTATTTTCTAATCTATCAAATCGTGTTAGAAACATTTCTAGACAGAGATTCCTTAAGGTTGTATTGTTGTAAGCCGCCCAGAGTCCTTTGGGATTGGGCGGCCTATAAATTTATTAAACATCAAACATCAGGTTGAAAGTATGCATAATATTTCCCCAAAAGCTCTACTGTGGTGCCTTGAAAAAATGGCCAGTGGTTTTCTTTGTCTGTCAAGGAGGGGTAAAAAAAAATGTAGAAATTGTTTGTCTAACTTCTGTGCCATGGACTTGATGGAGAACTTCAAAAGACCAAGAGAATGGTTGCCATTCCCATTAGGGATCCAGACTAATTGTGCTTCTTCTTTCATGTTTCAGATCAACCACCGAAGGCCACATTTGCAAATGTCATCAAAATCCATTGGAGCAATTTTTTTTTTAAAAAAACAAACCCAGAAACTCTTCCTGCAAGTTCATTTCCGAGGCTAACATGCACGGTTGGCTTTTTTCAAACCTTGGCAAGCTGTTTTTTCGTGCCAGGCTGTGAGGTTTGATCTACCAGCTTGCAAAATATAAAATGTCAGCGCATTCACAAAACTTCACTTCATTTAATCTTGCTGATCCTGATTGTAGAGGAGCCTCCGGTGAATGAAATCCATCTGCAATAGACAATTGATTCTTTTTTAGCATTTAAAGTTTTTTTTTTACTTTTTTCATTTTCATAACATATAACCACATGTTTACTATTACATAGCCAACATCGTATTGTATTATTAAATGTTTACATCAATTCATCTTACCATCAATTCCCAAAAATGATTATTGGCTCTTCTGCCCTCCAAATACTATATTTGTACCTTATCCATCACTTTCTTCTCCCTTTCTCTTCCTCCTCCCTACCTCCTTTCTTCCCTCTGTCATCCTTCTCTTTTCTACTTCCCCTTCCTCTCTCCTTCTCTTCTCTCCCCTTTCCACTCCTCCTTTCTCTCCTCCTCTTCCCCCCAGCCCTCTCTCCTATCCCTCTCCTCTTCCCTTACCTCTCTCCTCTACTTCCCACTCTCCATCTCATTTATTTGGTGTATTTCAGCTTCTGAGCGAGTTCCATTTTATGTTGATGATATTTATAATTCCTTTTCAATATACATATTTAATTTTAACGTATATCTTCCTCTTTATTTAAAGAAATAGAACAAAAAAGTATACATATATAGTCATTGTGCCTTTAAACCACTATCGCCACCCAAGCCTAATTTTGGCCGAGATGAAGACCTGGTTACGATTCCCAGCTATTCTCATCGCTGTATTTATATAATTATACATCCTTACGTGCCCCCAATTTGTGCTTCTGTCTTTAAATCTCAATTTAATCTTACTTATCCAGATTGTAAAGGAGCCTCAGGTGAATGAAATCCATCTGCAGAAGACAATCGTTGTCAACAGAACTCCAAATCCATTTTAAGGAGGCAGTGACCTGGAACTTTGGGAGGAACATGGCATGTATGACACCTAAAAAGACATCTACACGTGAATTGCTAGAGAAGAATCCTGATCTTCTGTAATGATAAACGTGGGGAAGATTTTCCCATGTCAGGATAATGATTTAAGAGCTGGCCAGCTGCTACAATGATGCAATACTGGGAATGAGTCAGCAAGGTTTTTGGGCTGATATCACTTTAAGAGCCTGTAATAAGAAGAGGCCCTGTTGGGGTGTATCTCTCTCTCTCTCTCTCCGTGTGCGTTTCCATGCTGTAATTGCTGATGGCTGTTCATTTGAGGTCTGACTAAAGTATGTATATGTACCTCAAAATCCATATCCTTGGCAACTAACTCATATTTGTGACAGTGGCCATGTCCTGGGGTTGTGCAATCGCCTTTTGTGAACATCTGGCATGCAAAGTCAACAGGAGAGTCAGATTCCCTTAACAACCTTGTTATTAATGTGCCAGCTGGAGTGATTCGCTTCACAACAGTGGCAAAAATGGTCAAAGAAAGGGAGCAAAACTCACTGAAGTTGCTTGGCCAAAGAAATTTCGGGGTGAATTGTGGTTTTAAGTTGAAGGCTACCTGTATACGTTTCTTTTCCCAACCTCAAGCTCTGTTGCTATTCCAAGTCATTTTTGTTAAGCACTCTAGAAACATATGGCTGAAATGAGTTCTTGAAATCAAAATTTGGGACAACAGCCACATTGCAAGCTCTAGATGCACCTTTTCCCTTTCACATGTAGTGCAGTGAAATGGCGATCCACCATCTGGTATGTAATATGTTACCAGCTTTATAATTCCTGGTTAATGCTAAAGGAGAATATGCATTCAATAGCAAACCCATGTGCAGAAGAGATTCAACATTTGGCAGCTCTAGAAAGAAGACCAGTTACCAAAGAATTGGCATTTACTAAATGTTGACTGAAAGTGAAAGGAAGATCATCTAGTTTCGTGGAGTTTTTTTTTCATGAGATGAGTGTCAAAACTAATCAGATGATGGTTAAGGCTGTAGTTTGAGAAGAGGAAGAGGAAAGGGGAGGAGGAGGAGGAGGAGGAAGGAGGAGGAGGAGGAAGGAGGAGGAGGAGGAAGGAGGAGGAAGAGGAGAAGGGGACAGGGAAGAGAAGAAGAAGAAGAAGAAGAAGAAGAAGAAGAAGAAGAAGAAGAAGAAAAGGAGGAGGAGGAGGAGGAGGAGGGGAAGAGGAGAGAAAGGAAGAGGAGTGGAAGATGAAGAAGAAGAGGAGGGAGAGGGTGAGGGAAGGGGAGGAGGAGGAAGGAGGAGGAGGAAGGAGGAGGAAGGAGGAAGAGGAGAAGGGGAAAGGGAAGAGAAGAAGAAGAAGAGGAGGAGGAGGAGGGGAAGAGGAGAGAAAGGAAGAGGAGTGGAAGATGAAGAAGAAGAGGAAGGAGAGGGGGAGGGAAGTGGAGGAGGAGGAAGAAGGAGGAGGAAGGAGGAGGAAGGAGGAAAAGGAGAGAAGGAGGAGGAGTGGAAGATGAAAAAGAAGAGGAGGGAGAGGGGGAGGGAAGGGGAGGAGGAGGAAGAAGGAGGAGGAAGAAGGAGGAAGGAGGAAGAGGAGAAGGGGAAAGGGAAGAGAAGAAGAGGAGGAGGAGGAGTAGGAGGGGAAGAGGAGAGAAAGGAAGAGGAGTGGAAGATGAAGAAGAGGAGGGAGAGGGGGAGGGAAGTGGAGGAGGAGGAAGAAGGAGGAGGAGGAAGGAGGAGGAAGGAGGAAGAGGAGAAGGGAAAAGGGAAGAGAAGAAGAAGAGGAGGAGGAGAAGAGAAGGAGGAAAGGAAGGAGAAGGAGGAGGAGAAGGAGTAGGAAGAGGAGAGGAAGAGGAGAGAAAGGAGGAGGAGGAGGGGAGGGGAGGAGAAGGAGGAGGAAGAGAAGGAGATGAAATGTTAGAAGAAAATAAATGGCCAGGCCATCCTATCTGATCTTTACCTGGTCTTTTACTTTCAATGAGCAGATGAAAGAACCATTATCTGAATTTGATTTCCACCCCCACCCCTCCTCCCATTTTCTGCTTCATTCTTCCCAATCTCTTGCTGTGATTGTGCCTCCAAGAATGGAAGCAATTATTTTACATTTGCCAGATTGGCTCTTGACTGCTTTGCAAGCTCATCAATATTGCTCTTGTTACAGCTGGACTTCATCCCGAGGCCTACGAGAATGAATGAAACTTCAATTACTAAATTACAATTCATTGATTTCAATAGGTCCATTGTTACAGAAGCAATGTATAACGAGGACGAGGCAAAACAATAACACTAAGCAAAAAGGAAAGTTTCCGTAGAATCCAAATCAGCTTCTGGCCACCCACATCAACACATCTGGCTTGCTTGTTTTTATCACCTAACAAGTCTAAGCTATCAACCTGAAGGTTTTTTTAACGGTCCCCATTCTCCAAATATTTTGACTTCATGGCACAATTCAAAGTAGTTTTTTTTAGCAACCAGTTCTCTGCCCAGTTACTTGGTGGGCATGGCCATGGGGTGTGTGGCCTACTCACCCTTCTGCATCACAGTAGAGTTGGGGAGGCCATTTTCGCCCTCGGCTTTCCTCGAGTCTCCGGAAGGGCGAAAACGGCCTTCCCCCAGAAACAGGACCATTTCCGGACTTCTGCTGCTTCCAGTAGACCCATTTTTGACCCTCCTGGAGCCTCCACGCAGGACCTGCACTTACCTGGCATGATGAACGGGTTGCGTGGAGACTCCTGGGAGGGGAGGGATGGGGTGGGTGGGGCCAGCCAGTCGTTCCAGCTACCGGTTCAATGAACCAGATGCAAAATTTGCATCCAGTCCACGCAAACCGGTCTGAACCAGCTGAATCCCACCCCTGTTCTTACCTATAGAATCATAGGTTTGCAACATGGGTCTCATCATAACTCTGCTTTTCTATTCACCAGCAGGTTCCCTCTCTGAAAATGAAGCGGAATAAGACTAAATTTGGTGTGATGGGAAAAGAAAAAATTGACTCAAAATAGACGAGATGGGACTGGGAGCTGCAGAGGGGGGGAAAGTCCAGAAAAAATAATAATAATAAATATTATCTCATAGTATAATCCTGTGATGTCAAACCCATGGCACATGTGCCACAGGTGGCATATGCGGAGCCATTTGTTAGGGCATGCGTGGCACTTATAAAGCCCTTCATGGTATCAGACCTGGGTACTTGAGAGACCGCCTGCTGCCAATTACCTCCCAAAGACCCATTAGATCACACAGATTAGGCCTCCTCCGGGTTCCGTCTACTAGCCAATGCCACCTGGCTACTACCCGGGGGAGGGCCTTCTCTGTGGCGGCTCCGGCCCTTTGGAACGAGCTCCCCGCAGAGATTCGGACCCTCACCTCTCTCCAGGCCTTCCGAAAAGCCGTTAAAACCTGGCTGTGTCGGCAGGCCTCGAGTCAATGAGTTCCCTTCCCCTCTCGAATCGTGTGGCTGTTGGTCGTTTAAAATTCCCTGTACTTTTTGCTGTAGTTCTTGTGTTTCCCTTCCCCTCCTTTGGGTTTGTGCGCCGCCCTGAGTCCCGCTGGGAATAGGGCGGCATATAAATAAAATGAACTTTGAACCTTGGCTTCGGACTTCTTTTGAACGGACTTCCGGTTTGCTCGTAGGGCCATTTTTCACCCTCCGGAGCCTTCAGAAGCCTTCAGGACCCTTCCCTGAAGGCTCCGGAGATCGAAAATGGGCCCTACAGACTAACCGGAAGTCACCATTCCTGAACTTCCAAGTTCCCCGTAGGTCCATTTTTCACCCTCCGGTGGCTTCAGGGAAGCTTCTGAAGCCTCCGGAGAGCCTCCAGGGTGGGGGCGGGGGAGGCTGTTTTCCCCCTCCCCAGGCTCCTAGAAAGCCTCTGGAGCCTGGGGAGGGCGAAAAAACCATGCCAAAATCAGGTCGCACGCATAGCATTATGGGTGCGGCACTCCCGCGCGCGACCCCCTGAGCTTCTCCCGTTTTTGGCACGGGAGCCAAAACAAAAAGTTAGCCTTCACTGTTATAATCCATCAGGCCATGGTTTGAAATACTATCAACTGTTTTATTCTAAGCCAGTGTTTCTCAACCTTGGCAACTTGAAGATGTCTGGATTTCAACTCCCAGAATTCCCCAGCCAGCGAATGCTCCCGCGTGCAACCCCCTGAGCTTCTCCCGTTTTTGGCACGGGAGCCAAAACAAAAAGTTAGCCTTCACTGTTATAATCCATCAGGCCATGGTTTGAAATGCTATCAACTCTTTTATTCTAAGCCAGTGTTTCTCAACCTTGGCAACTTGAAGATGTCTGGATTTCAACTCCCAGAATTCCCCAGCCAGCGAATGCTCCCGCGTGCAACCCCCTGAGCTTCTCCCGTTTTTGGCACGGGAGCCAAAACAAAAAGTTAGCCTTCACTGTTATAATCCATCAGGCCATGGTTTGAAATACTATCAACTGTTTTATTCTAAGCCAGTGTTTCTCAACCTTGGCAACTTGAAGATGTCTGGATTTCAACTCCCAGAATTCCCCAGCCAGCGAATGCTCCCGCGTGCGACCCCCTGAGCTTCTCCCGTTTTTGGCACGGGAGCCAAAACAAAAAGTTAGCCTTCACTGTTATAATCCATCAGGCCATGGTTTGAAATGCTATCAACTGTTTTATTCTAAGCCAGTGTTTCTCAACCTTGGCAACTTGAAGATGTCTGGATTTCAACTCCCAGAATTCCCCAGCCAGCGAATGCTGGCTGGGGAATTCTGGGAGTTGAAGTCCAGACATCTTCAAGTTGCCAAGGTTGAGAAACACTGTTCTAAGCCATGTCCCCATCTCCTTCCCAGTAATGGACTCCTGGGCATTGTGCAGGCTCCTGCCTGCTTTCGAATGAACACGCAAACTTAACACTGACACACACAGAAAATCAGAAGCAATCTGGGGAGGGATGGGCCCACAGAAGCCTCAGAGATATTATATCGTGACCCGACAACAGCAGAGCAATAAAATGTAAACCTTTTTGTATTGTGGATTATATTTCGGTGAAAATCAAAACTACTGACCCCAACAGCCCTGGAAGAATAGGAGAGAGATAAATAAAATCCAGACTAAAGCTTGTCTAAAAGAAGTGCGAAGCAGGTCAGCTGACCTTCTAGTACCTAACGGGTAGAAGAGAAGATTTATAGAAAGAAAAAAACAAATCAAGGAAGTATTAGGAAGCCCCAGACTTTGAAAGCTGTAGGGTCCTTGGTGCTAGTACAGATTAACTAGAGTTGGAAGGGTAGGGCATCTAGGCCCCAGCAGGGGAACCCTACACCCGTGATGGTGAACCTATGGCCCAGTAAGGCAAAGATGAAACAGATGGAACATATATGAGCTTCAAGCCAAGAATCTGAGATCGAAGTAGGGATATTGACTCCTGCCACTTAGCTATGGCCAATATTTATTAGCATGGATGTTTAATTCTCAACTTCTATGACTGTTCACTTGTTCTGTTTTTTCTTCTTTCTTTTCTTTCTTTCTTTCTTTCTTTCTTTCTTTCTTTCTTTCTTTCTTTTTTCTTTCTTCTTTCTTTCTTTCTTTCTTTGTCTTTCTTTCTGTCTGTCTGTCTGTCTTTCTGCCTGCCTGTCCTTCCTTCCTTCCTTCCTTCCTTCCTTCCTTCCTTCCTTCCTTCCTTCCTTCCTTCCTTCCTTCCTTCCTTCCTTCTGTCTGTCCTTGTGTCTGTCTGTCTTGCTTTGTCTCTATCTGTCTGTCTGTCCTTCCTTCCTTCCTTCCTTCCTTCCTTCCTTCTTTCTTTCTTTCTTTCTTTCTGTCTATCTGTCTTTCCTTCCTTCTTTCTGTGTCCTTTTTTCTTTATCTGTCTGTCTGTCCTTCTTTCTTTCTTTCTGTCTGTCTATCTGTCTTTCTGTCTGTCCTTCCTTCCTTCTCTTTCTTTCTTTCTTTGTCTCTTTGTCTTTCTTTGTCTTTCTTTCTTTCTTTCTTTCTTTCTTTCTTTCTTTCTTTCTTTCTTTCTGCCTTTCTGCCTGCCTGTCCTTCCTTCCTTCCCTCCCTCCCTCCTCCCTCCCTTCCTTTCCTTCCTCCCTTCTTTCCTTTTTTCTGTCTGTCCTTCTTTCTATCTGTCTTTCTTTCTTTCTTTCTTTGTCTTTCTTTCTTTCTGTCTGTCTGTCTATCTATCTGTCTTTCTGTCTGTCTGTCCGTCTGTCCGTCCTTCCTTCCTTCCTTCCTTCCTTCCTTCCTTCCTTCCTTCTTTCTGTCTCTCCTTCTTTCTTTCTTTCTATCTGTCTATCTGTCTTTCCTTCCTTCTTTCTGTCTGTCCTTTTTTCTTTCTCTCTGTTTGTCCTTTCGGTCTGTCTTTCGGTCTGTCTTTCTGTCTGTCTGTCTTTCTTTCTGTCTGTCCTTCCTTCCTTCCTTCCTTTCTTCCTTCCTTCCTTCCTCCATTTCTTTCTTTCTTTCTTTCTTTCTTTCTTTCTTTCTTTCTTTCTTTCTTTCTTTCTTTCTTTCTTTCTCAGAAACCGGGAGTTTCTTTCCTTAAGAGTTCAACTGTGATTAGAATTTCTGTATAGATTTCCAATTCTAATGACTGTTCACTCTGATTAACCCTTCCCATTAACGTGTTGCCATACTACATCAATAAAAGGAGGCATCAACGCCACAAGGAAGTTCCCAGGATATCATTGTCTTAATTGTATGCTTCTAAAGGCTTTTTTAAAGCACGACAGGGCATCCAAAATCTAATCACTTTATTGTGTAGTTCATTATTTATGAATTGTGTAGTTGGTATGTTTCTTTCCTACCCTCCCTCCCCCATAAATGTTACTGAAATGCAGAAATGGAAAATTTCTCAAAGGTTTTATTCCATGACTTCCAAAACTTTCAAATTACAAATTCAAATTGGGATATTCATACACAGTCCATTTGTGTTAGTGATATTTATATTATTATAATGTATGATTTCTAGTTATTTGCCCTCCTTTCCCTTTCCATTTCTCTTCCCCTTTCCTTGCCTTTTCTTTCCCTTCTCCTCCCCTCTCCTTCCCCCCTTCTCCTTCCCTTCTTCCCTTTCTTCCCTTCCCTCCCTTTCCCTTATCCTTTCCTTTCCCCCTCTCTTTCCTTCCTTCCCTTCTCCCTTTCCTTCCCTTTCCTTCTTCCTCTCTTTCTCCTTCCCCCCTTCTCCTTCCCTTCCCTTATCCTTTCCTTTCTCCCTTTGTTTCCTTCCTTTCCTTCCCTTCCTTATCCTTCTCTTCTCTTCCCTCCCCTCCTCCTTCCCCTTCCTTCTCCTTCCCTTCCCTTTCTTCCCTTCCCTTATCCTTTCCTTTTGCCCTCTCTTTCCTTCCTTTCTCCCTTCCCTTCCCGTCTCCTTCCCTCCCCTTCTCTTTCCCTCCCTTCTCCTTCCCTTCCTTATTCTTTCCTTTCCCTCTGTCTTTCCTTCCTTTCTCTGTTCTCCCTTTCCTTCCCTCGCCTTATCCTTCTCTCCCCTCCCCTTCTCCTTCCCCTCCCTTCCTCTTCCCTTTTCCTTTCCTTTCTCCTCTCTTTTCTTCCTTCCCTTCCCTTCTTTTATCCTTCCCTCCCCTTCTCCTTCTCCTTCCTTCCTTCCCGCCCTAGAGATACAAAGCAAATTAGTCCCTTAGTCTGCTAACAAATCAGAGCTTTAGCCTCTCTATCCCCCGTCAGTTATAACCAGCAGAAAGTCCAGTGTGGCCAAGATAATTGGTTGGTTTTTGTTTCCCAAAATGCTGAATTTGTGAAGGGGGAGGAACAAAACAGGCCCCCGTTTAAGGCAATTTGGGTTGGCTAAAAAAATTAATTGAGTCGGAAGAGATGCGTACCCTAAGTAGCAAAATACGCATTCCAAAATGGTAGCTCTGCATATAAATTGGAAAATTATGCCTTCCTTTTCACCTGATATTACCAGACCCCTCCCTATTATTTCATTCCCCCTACTCTTCAGGATTATTATTATTTTCCTTCCCCTGAAGGGGAAGTCTATATCGGAATTATTGAAAAATTATTAACGTCTTGGCTGACAGTGCGCTTATAAGCAATCAATCACTGTGTTCTAAGGTGACAAAAAGAAAAGTTTTTCAGGATAGTTTATTAGCTGCATTAATGGTAAATGGTAAATTTATTTATAGGCCGCCCTTTTCCCTGGGGGGACTTAAACTTCCAAAGGTCCGTGACCCGTCAAAACCGCGGAGGACAAAATCGCGCTCGACGAAAGCGCGCATGTGACGTCATCACAGCGCGACGAAAAAAATTAAAAATTGAAATAAAATTAAAATTAAAGCAAGCCGATTCACATAAAGGTAAGGGTTAGGTTTAGGGTTAGGGTTAGGGTTAGGTTAAGAGTTAGGGTTAGGTTTAGAGCGTTAGGGTTACGTTTAGGGTTAGGTTAAGGGTTAGCATTAGGTTTAGCATTACGTTAACAGTTAGGTTTAGGGTTAGATTTAGGGTTAGGTTAAGGGTTAGGTTTAGGGTTAGGTTTGGGGGGGTTAGGGTAAGGTTTTCGCTTTATTTTTACATTTTTCTATCACAGCGCGATGTTTTCGTCGCGCTGTGATGACGTCAAATGCGCGCTTTCGTCGAGCGCGATTTTCTCCTCCGCGGTTTTGGGGTGGAACCCAAAGGTCGACCGGACTCCCTATTCAAGGACTCTTTTTCATGAACTCAATTGATTTTGCTTATTTAGATCTTTCTCCTCTTTTGCTCACCTCCCAGATTAACTGACGTAATTAAAGGCTGGTGGGTTTGCTTGTTTTTTTCCCCACTAAATAAACCGAAATGAGTTTTGTGCCACGATATTTATTCAGGGACGCGGCGGCTCAGTGGCTGAGACACTGAGCTTGTGGATCAGAAAGGCGGTTCGAATCCTGAGCGGCGCGTAACGGAGTGAGCTCCCGTGACTTGTCCCATTTTTCTGCCAACCTAGCAGTTCAAAACCACATAAAAATGCAAGTGGTAAAATAGGCACCACTTTTGGTGGGAAGGTAACCGCGTTCCCTGCGCGTTCGGTGTTGAGTCATGCCGGCCACACGATCACGGAGACGTCTTCGGACAGCGCTGGCTCTTTGGCTTTGAAACGGAGATGAAGAGCGCCCCCTAGAGTTTGGAATAACTAGCACATATGTGCGAGGGGAACCTTTACATTTAGCTTTCATTAATTCAGGTCTTTTTATTCTTGGTAAAGTACACTTTAGTATCTGTACCAAAAGCCAGTGGTTTTTTTTTTGGCATGGATTTTCCTGTGGCGATCCCCAGCTTAGATCCATCTCTATGCACTTAGTCCTTGACTTACAACGGTATATTTATTTTTAAAAAACAACCCAGCTCAGAAATCACCGAGGACCCGACAGTTCTCCTCTTTCTCTGTCTCTGTCTCTTTCTCTTCCTTTTCCCCTCTCTTTCTCCTCCTCCTCCTCCTCCTCCTCCTCCTCCTCCTCCTCCTCCTCCTCCTCCTCCTCCTCCTCCTCCTCCTCCTCCTCCTCCTCCTCCTCCCTTCTGGCTCTGATGATGTTACCTAACTGGGCCATGAAACGTCTGTAAGAAAACCACCCAGCTCAGAGAGCACCAAGGACCCCAGGAACTCAAAGCTGAGCTGCAAATATTCTCTTCCAGTGGAATTTATTTCTTTTTCTAAAGTGAAGCAAGTGCTGGAGATTATAAATATCTCATTTTTCTATTTCTCTATCCTCTGGATACTTCTGGGTTTCAAGGAAGGAGTTTGCTTTAAAGAGATTTCAGCCCATAGAGACTTGAGGCGCAGTTCATATTCTGATTTGGGTACGTATTAAAAGGCATTTGATATCGAAGCATGTGACTCTCTGTTCCTTTCCAGCTTTTAATCAGATCTCTGCGTGTGTGTCCTGTATTATAGATACACGTTCTTCCGATTTTTAAAAATATTTTTATTTGTAAAAATTTTTTTTGCAATTTCTTTCTGTACAACATTTCCACCTCGGTATACCTCCATTGTAAATGTACTTCTCCCCTCTTATTTCAGTTCTCTTTGTCTATACATATAATACTATTATATACAGTCCTTAATTTACAATCCTTCATTCCATTTATGGATGTTTGTTCATCTCTACTTAGCAATAGCCCATAGCAGTTCGACTTATATACCGCTTCATAGGGCTTTCATCCCTCTCTAAGCGGTTTACAGCATATTGCCCCCAACAACAATCTGGGTCCTCATTTTACCAACCTCGGAAGGATGGAAGGCTGAGTCAACCCTGAGCCGGTGAGATTTGAACTGCTGATACTATTCATTCATTCATTCATTCATTCATTCATTCATTCATTCATTCATTCATTCATTCATTCATTCATTCATTCATATAGTTAGTTAGTTATATCCCATCTTTGTTTTTTTACAAAACAATTTAAGGTAAAGAACATATTAAGCACACCTTCCTTTTCCTATTTTCCCCACAACAACTATATGAGGTGAGATGGACTGAGAGACTGATTGGCTCAAGATCACCCTCCTGGCTTTGTGACTATGGCAGGACTAGAATTCACAGTCTCCTGGTGATTGGCACAACCAGCCAGCTTTCATGCCTAAGGCAGAACTAGAATTCACCATCTCCTGGTGATTGGCCCAAAGTCACCCGCTCAGTCTTCATGCCTAAGGCAGGACTAGAATTCACCATCTCCTGGTGATTGGCCCAAAGTCACCCGCTCAGTTTTCATGCCTAAGGCAGAACTAGAATTCACCATCTCCTGGTGATTGGCCCAAAGTCACCCGGTCAACTTTCATGCCTAAGGCAGAACTAGAATTCACCATCTCCTGGTGATTGGCCCAAAGTCACCCGCTCAGTTTTCATGACTAAGGCAAGACTAGAATTCACCCTCTCCCAGTCTGTACCTTAACTACTAGATCCAACTGGCTATATACAGAGAAAGGGAAGCAAATATTAATGTTCACTCTCTTTTCTCCTGTTTATCGCCTTCCTTTTACCTTTTAGCAAATTCCAATTTACCTGCAAGTCTTAGCAATTTTACTCCCCGCTCCTCCAAAATTAAATTAAGTTAAATTAAATTAAAATTCCAGGGGTGTTGTGTTTTCGCCCACCAAAAGGCCGGCTTTCCATCCATTTTCAGCTGACATTTCTGCTGCCTTAAGAGATCTTTACCCACTCTTACAATATTTCCCCATTATAAGGTGAGAAAGGATGCTAGACTCGGCAAATTGCTAATAAGAGCAATGTTCAGCCATTATTCATCGCTTGATCAGAGTAAGCGAAGCAGATTTCTTGCAATGCCTGATTACGAAGAACCCTGAAACAGAGCTTTCACCTTTAAGAGGGGTATTTACCATTAATAGTTATATATCTGCAAGCTTGCCTTCGGAAGTTGTGGGAGCTTCATCACTGGAGGCTCTCAAGAAGAGATCGGACTGCCATTGGTCAGAAATGGTGCATGGAAGAGCTGAGGTGGCGCAGTGGTTAGAGTGCAGTACTGCAGGCCACTTCAGCTGACTGCTATCTGCAGTTCGGCGGTTCAAATCTCACCGGCTCAAGGTTGACTCAGCCTTCCATCCTTCCGAGGTGGGTGAAATGAGGATCCAGACTGTGGGGGCGATATGCTGACTCTGTAAACCGCTTAGAGAGGGCTGAAAGTCCTATGAAGCGGTATATAAGTCTAACTGCTATTGCTATGGCCATCATGGTGAACCTGTGGCGCATGTGCCACAGGTGTCACACCAGCTGTCTCCACAACCCAGCTTCACTGCGCATGTGCGTGTACCTCCCATTGGCCAGCTGATATTTGAATCTCTAACTCGTATGCATAGGGGTGGGTGCATACGCAGGGGGTGCTCACATTGCATTTTGGGGGCCCGTGCAGTGTCCCTGCGCCCCGTTTTGGGTCTGGAAAGCCTCCTGCACCAACCTGGAAGCAAAAAATGGACAGTGGGTGGGGTGCATGCATGGCGGGGGAGCATGGGAGGGTCACATGTGCATGTGGGGGGGGGTTGCGCAAGCATGTGAGTAGGGGGTTGGACTAGAAGACCTCCAAGGTCCTTTCCAACTCTGTTATTTTGTTATTCCTTCTCCTGGGAATGACCAGAGAAGGGTTTCATAAATCTTCGGAGTTGTCAAGCTTATTCGCTTGCAACTATGCAATGACTCTAAGCTAGGTCCTCATTTGACGCCTACTTCCACTCTAGCTGCCAGTCTCTCAACACAATAAGGGCAATGCTGTGTTGTGTTTACACGGCGATTTCAGTTTCCAATGCCTCCTGCCTCTGAATTCTTAGTAAGACTGACAAACTGACATAAGAGTCAGTTTTTAACACAAAATCCAGAACAAAACATAATCCCATAAAGGACAATATTTGCGACTCAAGAGTTGAAATGAGGGGTCCTTGATGCTCTTTGGTTGTTTTCTTGTAGATGTTTCATGACCCAATTAGGTAACATCATCGGTGCTAGAAGAGAATGAAGGTTTTCAGAGGGAGGAGGAGGAAGAGGAGGAGGTGGAGGAGAAGAAGAAGAAGAAAGAAAGAAAGAAAGAAAGAAAGAAAGAAGAGGAGGAGGAAAAAGAGGAGGAGGAGGACTGTGGGGTCCTTGGTATTCTCTGAGCTTGCTTGTTTCCTTGCAGATGTTTCATTACCCAACAAGGCAACAGTGCTAGAAGGGAGTGAGGTTTTCAGAGGGAGGGAGGGAGGAGGAGGAGAAGGGGGAGGAGGAGGAGGAGGAAGAAGAAGGAGGAGAAGAAAGAAAGAAAGAAAGAAAGAAAGAAAAGGAGGAGGAGAGAGGAGGAAAAAGGAGGAGGAGGAGGAAGAAGGAGGAGGAGAAGAAGAAAGAAAGAAAGAAAGAAAGAAAGAAAAGGAGGAGGAGAGAGGAGGAAAAAGGAGGAGGAGGAGGAAGAAGAAGGAGGAGGAGGAGAAGAAGAAAGAAAGAAAGAAAGAAAAGGAGGAGGAGAGAGGAGGAAAAAAGGAGGAGAGGGAGAAGAAGGAGGAGGAGTAGAAGAAAGAAAGGAAGAAAGAAAGAAAGAAAAGGAGGAGGAGAGAGGAGGAAAAAGGAGGAGGAGGAGGAAGAAGAAGGAGGAGGAGGAGAAGAAGAAAGAAAGAAAGAAAGAAAGAAAAGGAGGAGGAGAGAGGAGGAAAAAGGAGGAGGAGGGAGAAGAAGGAGGAGGAGTAGAAGAAAGAAAGGAAGAAAGAAAAGAAAAGGAGGAGGAGAGAGGAGGAAAAAGGAGGAGGAAGGAGGAGGAGGAGGAGGAGAGAAAAGAAAGAAAGAGAGAAAGAAGAGGAGGAGGAGGAAAGAGGAGGAAAAAGGAGGAGGAGGAGGAAGAGGAGGAGGAGGAGGACGATGACGACTGTGGGGTCCTTGGTATTCTCTGAGCTTGCTTGTTTCCTTGCAGATGTTTCATTACCCAACCAGGCAACAGTGCTAGAAGGGAGTGAGGTTTTCAGAGGGGGGGAGGAGGAGGAGGAAGGAGGAGGAGGAGGGGGAGGAGAAGAAGAAAGAAAGAAAGAAAGAAAGAAAGAAAGAAAGAAAGAAAGAAAAGAGGAGGAAGAAGAAGGAGAAGGAGGAAATAGAGGAGGAGGAGGAAGAGGATGACAAGGACTGTGGGATCCTTGGTACCCCCTGAGCTTCATAGTTTTCTTGCAGATGTTTCATCAACATTCAATAAAGCCACCTAATTTAATGAAACGTCTGCCAGAAAACAATCAAGCTCAGAGGGTACCAAGGACCCCTCAAAACATTGACCATGTAAAGGAGCTGAGCCCACTTTTGTCTTCCCAAGGCCCCCTCTCCCTTCCTGCAAGGAGAACCAGCCACAGTGCAGCAGGAAAGGCCTGCTTTAGCCCTGGAACCTAAAGGAGAATTAAGCCCATCATAGAAATGCAAAAATGCATTCGGAGAATTGGGATAATGTAACATTCTGTTCTTTCCTTATGCAGTCTCTTACTTGCAAAAAGGGGGAAAAAAGAAAGAAACACAACTCCAGTTTATGATGCAAATATGCATACACACATCTGTTTATTTGTATAATGTATATATAACACTTCCAACTGAAATGTTGAACACATCTTTATTACAGAAAGTCGTTCTCAAAATGATTTGTATTGTATTTGTATTTAAGTTTATTTATATGCCGCCCTTTTCCCTGGGGGGACTCAGGGCGGCTTACAACTTAAAAAGGGGGGGGGGACAAACTTTTAACATATAGAACAAACATCATTAAAACACAACATTCATACCATTCGGGCGGGTTGCAATCTTTAGCCCCAGGCCTGACAGGAAAGCCAGTTTTTAAGGGCTGTGGGGAAGGTCTGGAGGGTGGTGAAGGTACGGATCTCCACGGGGAGATCGTTCCATAGGGTCGGAGCTACCACCGAGAAGGCTCTCCTCCACGTGGTTGCCAGTCGACATTGACCAGCGGATGGAACTCGGAGGAGGCCTAATCAGTGAGATCTAATTGGTCGAATGGAGGTGATTGGCAGTAGGCGGTCTCTCAAGTACCCAGATCCACTACCATGGAGGGCTTTATGGGTGGTAAGTAGCACCTTGAAGCGTATCCGGAGATCGACAGGTGTTACGTGGGTGAAGCGAGGTGCACCCACAATCGCTCGCGCGGCCGCATTCTGGACTAGCTGAAGTCGCCGAATACTCCTCAAGGGCAGCCCCATGTAGAGCACATTGCAGTACTCCAGCCTAGAGGTCACAAGGGCACGAGTGGTTCAGGTAGGGGCGCAACTGGTGCACCAGGTGTGGTGTGTGGTATGCGCACAGGAAAAAATGGTGAACATGTCAAAGAGACATTTAAGCACCATAATTCAAATATTTGGCTGGACCATACATAAGGCCAAGGAATCGATTTCCCCTGTCCAGTTGTGTCCGACTCATCTCTTGTTCTTAACTGAGGGAGTCAGCATTGCCTCAAGGCACTTCTGTGGTCAAATGGCCAGCATGACTGTATGCCAAGGCCTACAGAACATTTTTCCCTTCCCACCAAAGTGGTATCTATTTATCTACTTGCATTTGCAGGCTTTTGAACTGCTCGATTGGCATACATGCATACATAGACATATGCATGATATCAAGCAGCAGTGGGATTTACATACCTTCCCTAAAGGTAAATGTTCCCCTTGCACATACGAGCTAGTTGTTCCCGTCTCTAGGGGGCAGTGCTCATCTCCGTTTCAAAGCCAAAGAGCCAGCACTGTCCGAAGACGTCTCCGTGGTCATGTAGCTGGCATGACTCAATGCTGAAGGCGCATGGAACACTGTTACCTTCCCACCAAAGGTGGTCCCTATTTTTTCTACTTGCATTTTTACGTGCTTTCGAACTGCTAGGTTGGCAGAAGCTGGGACAAGTAACGGGAGCTGACTCCATTACACGGCGCTAGGGATTTGAACCGCCAACCTTCTGATCAACCTTCTGATCTTGCACAGTGCTCGCGCATTACATCAGGACGGGTAGGCAGAGCCTCCCGCAGCCACTCAAACCAGAGAGAACCAACTCAATACCTCCTCTGATATCAATGTTCCAGAGATTAATCCATCTATGCATCCATCTATGCATCCATCTATGCATCCATCTATGCATCCATCTATGCATCCATCCATCCATCCATCCATCCATCCATCCATCCATCCATCCATCCATCCATCCATCCATCCATCCATTTATTCATTCTAAAAATCTAAAGATAAAGGTTTCCCTTGTTCAGTTGCATCCAAGTTTAGGAGGCACTGCTCATCTGTGTGTCAACCCTGGAGCCATCTTGCCACAGCGAGGCTCACTGGAGCTGTGTGAAAGGGAGGCAGAGTAGAGATACCGTATTTTTCAGAGTATAAGACGCACCAAGATTTTGAAGGGGCAAATAAAAAAAAAGTTTTTGCACTATGCAGATCTCCCCAGAACGGCCTGTTTTTTGCTCATTTCTGCCCTCCCCAGCCCCCAGGAGCACTCTGGAAGCCTCCTAAAGGCTCTGCATGGCCATTTTTGCAAAGGGGTGGGGTTTCGGGAGGCCAAAAATGCTGTATTCAGTGTATAAGACGCACCCATATTTTCAGCCACTTTTTTGAGGGGAAAAGGTGCGTCTTATACTCCGAAAAATATGGCAGCTGAGGGGGATATGTGTAATGTGGGGAAGAACTAAATCTATACTTTGAGGAACCCTGCCTTGGAGTTTTGATTTCCTATGGGCTGTTACTTGGAACCCTGACACTCCGTTTCTTAACCAAGAGAGCCGTCGTTGTCTGAAGACACTTCCACAGTCACATGGCCAGCATGACTATACAATAAGGGACACAAAACACTTTACCTGTCCACCAAAATGGTACCTACCATATTTTTCTGAGTATAAGATGCACCAAGATTTTGAAGAGGAAAATAATAAAAAAGAAGTTTTTGCACTCTGCAGACCTCCCAAAAATGGCCCAATTTTTTTTTCAAAATAAGGGCATGAATAGCCTTTAGGAGACTTGTAGAGTATTCCTGGGGGGGCTGCCCCCCCAAAATGAGTAAAAAATGGCCCATTTTTTGGAAAAACAGGCCCATTTTTGTAAAAAAAAAGGGGGGGGGCATGCACAGCCTTTAAGAGGCTTATAGAGTGTTCCTGGGGGCTGGGGGGCATAATTAAACAAATATTGGCCCATTTTCACTCATTTTTGCCCTCTGCAGCCGCGCGGAGCACTCAGAAATCCTCCTAAATGCTGTGCACAGTCATTTTGGTGAAGGGGGCGGGGTTTCGGGGGGCAAAAATGCTGTATTCAGTGTATAAGATGCACCCAGATTTTCAGACTCTTTTTTGAGGTTTTTTTAAAAAACGGGAAAGTTTGAATGTTCTTGGCACTGAATTAGTGCTTTGATAGGCTCTTTATCTTTGAAAATGACACAGAGCATGCGTATCAAAGCACTAATTCAGTGCCAAGAACATTCAAACGTTCCCGTTTTTTAAAAAAACCTGCAATCCGCTGTTTTTGCTTGGATTTACTTTCTCCTTTACTCGCGTGGCTTACATCTCAATATCTCCCTGCATCGCTGGGAAGTAAATTATTTATGTATTTATTTATTGTGAAGTCCTTGGTGCTCTCTGAACTTGGCTGTTTACTCGCGGACATTTCATTACTCAACTAGGTAACATCATCACTGCGAGATTTATTTATCCAATTTATACAGCCATCTATCTCAAACATACGTCTCTGGGAAGTTAACAGAGAAAGAAAATACCATAGGGAAACCATATATAACAGGTAATATGAGTTTAAATGAAATCAACAGCACCGTCGACATAACCAAGATATGGGACCAACCACACACACTGGGCTCAGCAATGAAACTACCGTATTTTTTGGCGTATAAGACACACTCCCCCCCCCACTAAAAGTGGATGAAAATTGGGTGTGTCTTATACACTGAATGTATCCCCCCCACCTCCCACTTGCCCTCTGCCTCCAAGTAATTTCTTGCAGCATATTGGGAAAATGGGGCTTACGGAGGCGGCAATAGGCTATGGCAATACCTGCAGCATGAAACAGCTGATCATTGGGAGACCACTGGTGAAACTGAAATTGAAAGGGAAACGGGCTGTTTGCTGTTTGCTGCAAGAAGGCAAATTGCTGGGAGGCAGTGGCAGATTTTTTTTTTCTTGTGCTAACCAGGCTAATCTGAAACAGGCTGTTTGCTATTTGCTGCAAGGAGGTAAGAACAGCACTGGGCCTCTTCAGATCAAGCATTTGTTTTAAAAAGGCTTCTTCATTTTGTTAAGTTGTCTAGAACAATAATAAAGCAGTCTTTAAAAATAAATCTAAGAATTTGAACATTCTATAATGCAAAAATGGACATGCAGAGGGTTTGGGAGGCTTGCAGAGTGTTCCTGGGGGTGGGGTGGGGTGGGGACAAAAATGAGCAGAAAAAGGCAGGTTTTTCTGCTCCCCCCCAGGAGCACACTACAATCCTCCCAAAGCTCTGCATGCCTTTTTCTTTTCTTTTTTTTTTGCAAATAATGAGATGTGCAGAGGGTTTGGGAGGCCTGCAGAGTTCAAACACTTTTTTAAAAAAATTACCTCTTCAAAATCATGATGCGTCTTACACTCCGGTGCATCTTATAGTCTGAAAAATACGGGTACTTTGCATCCAAATAGAACAAAAGAACAGAGTTGGAAGGTACCTTGGAGGTCTTCTAGTCTAACCCCCTGGACAGGTAGGAAACCCTACACTACTTCAGACAAATGGTGGTCTAAGCTCTTCTTAAAAGCTTCCAGTGTAGGAGCATTCACAACTTCTGGAGATAAGTAGTTCCGCTGATTAATTGTTCTGATTGTCAGGAAATTTCTCCTTAGTTCTAAGCTGCTTCTCTCCTTGATTAGTTTCCACCCATTGCTTCTTGTCCTGCCCTCAGGTGCTTTGGAGAATAACTTGACTCCCTCTTCTTTGTGGCAACCCCTGAGATATTGGAACCCTGCTATCATGTCTCCCTTAGTCCTTTTCATTCAACTAGACATATAGAACCTACAAGCGTTCTTTATGTTTCAGCCTAAGGGCTCCTATCATCTTTGTTGCTCTTCTCTGCACTTTTTCTAGAGTCTCAACACGTTTTTTACATGGTGGTGGCCAAAATTGGATGCAGTATTCTAAGTGTGGTCTTACCAAGACATTATAAAGTGTTATTAACACTCCACCTGATTAGAGTAGAGTGGAGTGGAGCAGAACAGAATGGAGAGGAGTAGAGTAGAGTAGAGTAGAGTAGAGTAGAGTAGAGTAGAGTAGAGTAGAGTAGAGTAGAGTAGAGTAGAGTAGAGTAGAGTAGAGTAGAACAGGACAGGACAGGGTAGGGTAGGGTAGGTTAAGGTAGGGAAAGGTAAGGTAAGGTAAGGTAGGGTAGGGTAGGGTAGAGTAGAGTAGAGTAGAGTAGAGTTGAGTGGAGCAGAATAGAACAGAACAGGATAGTGTAGGGTAGGTTAAGGTAGGGAAAGGTAAGGTAAGGTAAGCTAAGGTATGGTATGGTAGGGTATGGTAGGGTAGGGTAGGGTAGAGTAGAGTAGAGTAGAGTAGAGTAGAACAGAACAGAACAGAACAGAACAGAACAGAACAGAACTGGAAGGGACCTTGAAGGTCTTCTGCTCAAACAGGAGAACTTATACCATCTCAGACAAGTGACAGTCCAGTCTCTTCTTAAAAACCTCCAGTGGTTCTGTCTTTTTTTTTTAACATTTCTCTTTTATTTTCATTTTCATACACTCACATGTATACTGTACATAGCCAACGCCATACAACATTAAACAATAATTGCATCAATTCCTCTTGTCAACAATGCCCCATAAAATAGAACAATGGTTCTGTCTTGATTCTGAACAGAATTGACAGATTAACAGGATCTCGATTCTGCCCCTCTGTTAATGCAGCCTAGAGCTGTGTTGGCTAAAATGTAAACTGGGAATCGTGTGGATTTTCAACCCACAGCAGGGGTCACCTGCTTCCAAAGGGATACGTACCTTCCTATTTCTGACTACTAGCACACCTAACCACAGCTTTTGCCTATGCATCTATACATCGACTCATAAAATAACCAGAGCAATGTTGCCCATCGGCATCACGCCTTGCTCAAAGTCGAACCATTTACTAAGCATTCCGGTGATCCTCCCAGGTGGTTTACTTCAAGTGTGTACCTCTGTTGTCACCTTCACCACTTGAAATTCAGTGCCATATTCACACAAAAGCATCCTGTACATCAAGCTTATTCCCTTTATTACATCCTTTTATTACATCAACAAAGATACCAAAAAAAACCCACCACCACCCCATCTCTTTTTATTCTCACATGTCAACATTTCTCAGTAATCTGCTGAAGAGCGAAATTTGTTCTGCTGTTCCCTGTCTAGCTAAAAAAGAAAAAAGAAAGAAACAACCAACCTCACTTCTCTTCCAAAATTTGGCTCATTGTTATTTCTTAGACATTTCCAAATCAGAATTCTGCCAAACGCCTTCCCAGACATACTTAACGAACTAATTTCCTAATTAGCTCTGCATTTGCTCCTCTCCTTCTATATAGGGAACAATAATGACACTCGTCCCATCGTCAGACACAAGTGCAATCTTCACTCCCACGCTCAACGCAGCCACCGTGCAAGCAAATTTGCATTGTAGTTAAGATATTTATTCGGCTACACCATCTTTACTCATTTCTCCAATATCGTTTCCTGGAGTTTATTTTAGAAGCATGAAGCTTGTTAAATTCCAATTTAGCGAGAGCCGCGGATTCTGTTTCAGTCCGAAGATGGGTGGGCTAAAAGTTTAACTTAGCCAGCTGTTGTTCCAGGGGTGGGTCCCGGTTTCTGCTACTGCTGGTTATATTCAGAGATGCCCTTCGGGCATGTGCGTGCTTGATGCATACTATGCACGTATGCACAGTAATAGCAATAGCAATAGCAGTTAGACTTATATACCGCTTCATAAGGCTTTCAGCCCTCTCTAAGCGGTTTACAGAGTCAGCATATCGCCCCCAACAACAATCCGGGTCCTCATTTTACCCACCTCGGAAGGATGGAAGGCTGAGTCAGCCCTGAGCTGGTGAGATTTGAACAGCCGAACTGCCGAACTAGCAGTCAGTTGAAGTAGCCTGCAGTACTGCACTCTAACCACTGTGCCACTTCGGCTCAGAAGAAATGCTTCTGTGCATGTGCAGAAGCAAAAAACCAAGATGGCAGCAACTACGGCACAGCCAATAGAACTGGTTCGGGGGGCGTGGCAGGCCGAGTTACTACCTACTTAGCCGAACGGATCCGAACCAGTAGGAACCCACCTCTGTTGTTCCTTTTAATGTGAAGTATACATACTGTAAGTGAAGACATGGCTGCGCCATCAAGTCTTGGAGTAGTGAAGAGCATTTGCAATGCTTGTAGCAAATGGTTTGTATTCCCCTGCTGATTGTGAGTACCATGTTTTTTGGAGTATAAGACGCACCCCTTTCCCTCAAAAAAGAGGCTGAAAAGCTGGGTGCATCTTATACACCGAATATAGCATTTTTGGCCTCCCGAAACCCCGCCCCCTTTGCAAAAATGGCCATGCATAGCCTTTAGAAGACTTCCAGAGTGCTCCTGGGGGCTGAGGAGGGGGAAAATGAGCAAAAAACTGGCTGCCCCCAGGAGCACTCTATAAGCCACCTATGAATGCCCCTTTTTGACAAAAATGGGCCCTTTTTGTGAAAAACAGGCCCTTTTGGGGAAGTCTGCAGAGTGCAAAAGTGTGTTTTAAAATTTGCATCTTCAAAATCTTGGTACGTCTTATACTCCGGTGCATCTTATACTGCGAAAAATATGGTATGTTTTGTGTATAACATAGGAGACAAGGAGTATTGGTGTCTTTGGGTTTTGTGTTGTTGGAGAAATCCATGACTAGACACAGCCTGCAGCCCAAAAGGCTCTCCACACCCATTTGCACTACTTAGGTGACCCTGAGGACAGAGATAAACCTCCAGGTGGCCTCAATGACTTTCTAAAAGGATGCAAATGACCAGCTGTCTGCAAGGAGTGTAAATCCTTCCTTTCCCCACCATCCAGTCAGAGTTGAAGAAGCTTCTTGGATGAGGAGCGAAATGTTTTCAAAGGAAAAACAAGGAAGCCGCCTCTTGAAAAAGTGCCTTTGGGTCTTCAGTGCCAAGGTGGCGCAGTGGTTAGGGGTGCAGTACTGCAGGCCACTTCAGCTGACTGTTATCTGCAGTTCAGCGGTTCAAATCTCACCGACTCAAGGTTGACTCAGCCTTCCATCCCTCCGAGGTGGGTAAAATGAGGACCCAGATTGTTGTTGGGGGCAATATGCTGACTCTGTAAACCGCTTAGAGAGGGCTGAAAGCCTTATGAAGCGGTATATAAGTCTAACTGCTATTGCTATTGCTATTCAGTGGTGACTGAGTGGTAAGGAATGGGCAACAACGACCTGGATGACTGAGAATCTCCGTACATCTTTAACCATAGGAACGGTAAGTCCGTGTGACCATCCTAGACCAAGACAAATCCAAAAACACTAGACAATTCCTGGAAGTCTAGCATTCTGACAAATCAGGCATCGACAGATACATAGGCATAAACAACATCTACAAACCATTCAAAAGAGACAATCTAGACACCAAAAAAAGGATCAGAAAGACCAGAACACCTCCTCACAAGTGGAAGGATTCCAAAAAATTTTACTACCGGTTCTGTGGGCATGGCTTGGTGGGAGTGTCATGGCATGGTGCACGTGGTTTGGTGGGCGTGGCAGGGGAAGAATGTTGTAAAATCTCCATTCTCACCCCACTCCAGGGGAAGGATACTGCAAAATCCTCATTCCCTCCCAATAAACTGGGACTCGGGAGGCAGAGAATAGATGGGGGCATGGCCAGCCAGAGGTGGCATTTACCGGTTCTCCGAACTAGTCTAAATTCTTCCAAAAAAAATTACTACCGGTTCTGTGGGCATGGTTTGGTGGGGGTGTCATGGCATGGTGGGCATGGCTTGGTGGGCGTGGCAGGGGAAGAATATTGTAAAATCTCCATTCTCACCCCACTCCAGGGGAAGGATACTGCAAAATCCTCATTCCCTCCCAATAAACTGGGACTCGGGAGGCAGAGAATAGATGGGGGCATGGCCAGCCTGAGGTAGCATTTACCGGTTCTCCGAACTAGTCTAAATTTCTGCTACCAGTTCTCCAGAACTGGTCAGAACCTACTGAATACCACCTCTGCTCCCCACTACTAATTGATTAGTAGACGAGCATAGATGGACACCAAGATTAATATCAGACCAACAATCGAGAAGTAAACAACACCACAACCAAGGAACTGCCAAACACGCCAACAGTCAACAGCCCAAGCAAAGAACCACCAAGATCACTTGCACCAACACTGAGTAGAATATAAATTGGGAAGAAAAGCCATTCCCTTCCAGGCACTGATGATGTTATCTAATTGGGTAAGGAAATGTCTGCAAGAAAACAACTAAGCTCAGAGAGCACCAAGAACCCCCACCAGTCAACCTACAAACATTCTCCTTTATAGATACTCTGAGAAAAAGAAAATCAGAGCTTATTTCACAGGGAAAAAAGAAAATTTCAGGGGGAAAAACATGAGGCCAAGTGTTCAGCCTGTCATAATTCTTACGTGCAAGGCTTCAAACTTAAGTAGATACAGGCTGGGTGAACTCTAACCAGCTCTGTAAAATATAATGAAGTACAGATTTGATTTATCAACCTTGGCAAAATGAAACAGACAGCTCGGAAAGCTTGAACTAATTGAAGGATGTAGTTTGTTTATTACTTCCTGAGCAAACTTCAGTTGCTTTAATTAAAAGGATGGGTAGATGGACTGGAGGATAAACGATGGAGAACAATCAAACATAGCCAATTAGTTTTCTATTACTTCTCGGCATATGGCTTTATGAAGATATCAGAACGAGAAATAAAATAATTTTGTATTTAAAAAAAAGAAATCATTCAAAGGTATTTGAGGTCATGTCATAATCTTTCGGTGAAGAAACATAGCCCATAGAATTGCAAGGCTGGAAGGAACATCAGATATCAGCTGGCCCATCGCCATACTCGCAGCAGGAGATCTTATATCATCCAGTGGTGGGATTTAACAACCGGTTCTTTGCCCTAATGATCAGCTGGGTAGGCATGGCTCGGTGGTCATGTGACTGGGTGGGCGTGGCCAACTCAACGTCACTCAGGTCGATGGGCGCTTCGCCTTAGCTGTTACAATGTAATAAGAGTTAACCGGAGAGGCAGTTTCTGTAAGCCTGGGGAGGGTGAAAACAGCCTCTCTCGGGGGCCCGCGGAGGCCCTTCAGTGGTTTCAGGAGCTTCCCTGAAGCCTCCAGAGTGCAAAAAAAAAATGGCCCTATGGACAAACAGGAAGTTCGGGAACGGACTTCCGGTTTGCTCGTAGGACTGTTTTTAGTCCTCCGGAGGCTTCTGAGGGTTCAGAAGGCTCCGGAGGGCTAAAATCGGCCCTACAAGCAACCTGGACTTCCGGTTTGCTCGTAAGGTCGATTTTTGTCCTCCAGAGGCTTCAGGGAAGCTCCTAAAGCCTCCAGAGGGCCTCCAGGGCGGGGGGAGGCTGTTTTCGCCCTCCCCAGGCTCCTATAAAGCCTCTGGAGCCTGGGGAGGGTGAAAAAAGCATGCAAAAAATGGGAAGTCGTGTCTGTCATGCGTGCATGCATGCTAGGGGGGTCACACATTGCATTATGGGTGCAGCACGCCCGCGCACGGCCCCCCCTGCTCTCCCCCCGCTTATGGCACGTGAGCCAAAAAAGGTTTGCCATTGCTGGCATAAGATCTTTAGCAACAAGGTTTGCTGCTACCAATAGTTTCCATTACCTTTATTTTCCATAACACTTGGTCCTACTGCTGTGACTTATTTAACAAATGTTTATTCATTTCTATCAATTCGGGGATCTTTTAAATAGCAATAGCAATAGCAGTTAGACTTATATACCGCTTCATAGGGCTTTCAGCCCTCTCTAAGCGGTTTACAGAGTCAGCATATTGCCCCCAACAACAATCTGGGTCCTCATTTTACCCACCTCGGAAGGATGGAAGGCTGAGTCAACCTTGAGCCGGTGAGATTAGAACAGCCGAACTGCAGATAACAGTCAGCTGAAGTGGCCTCCAGTACTGCACCCTAACCACTGCGCCACCTCGGCTCTTAGGGTTCTCCTTCCATATATTTGTGCCATCTCTTGTTTTTTAATGTATTGTCCAGTAAATCTTTGCCATTTATTGTGCTCCTCTCTGTCTATAACGTTTTGTGTGTGTGTCAGTTGTGCAGCTTTTTGTGTTATTTTTGTGTACAGTGTGATAGTTGGTTGCTGAGCTCTCTGTAACTCTGTGAGGTTCCTGCTTGTTGCAGGGGACATTTGGTGTGAAGTCCAGCTGCTTTTACATTGTGTGCGAGCCAGTTGTGCAGCCACGCCCCCAGTCATATGACCACCAAGCCACGCCCACCTGGTCCCATGAACACTGAGCCATGCTCACCAGAGGTGGGTTGCTTCTACCTTCTATCTGCTCGTGGTCCGTTCGTGCACACACCAGACGCACGCTGTGCATGTGCCTGATGTGCGCTGCGCATGCATGCGCACTCTACTGCCCTTGCGACACCCAGCTGCTCATCGGAGGTCACGCAGGCGCCGCACGCTGGGTGCATGTGCGCCTTTGGCTTGGTTGCTTCAAAAACAGGTATGGAAGGTGAGCGGGCAGGTGGACCAAACGAGCCACCGTACCTGTATGATGGCCACTGCTTCCGACTACTACCGCCGTACTGCCCGAAACTCACCACTGATGCTCACCAAGCCACCCCCAAGAGCCAAGGTGGCGCAGTGGTTAAATGCAGCACTGCAGGCTACTGCTAGATCAGCAGGTCAGCGGTTCAAATCTCACCGGCTCAGGGTTGACTCAGCCTTCCATCCTTCCGAGGTGGGTAAAATGAGGACCCAGATTGTTGGGGGCAATATGCTGACTCTCTGTAAACCGCTTAGAGAGGGCTGAAAGGCCTATGAAGCGGTATATAAGTCTACTGCTATTGCTATTGCTATTACCCCCACAGAACCGGTAGGGAAAATTTTTTGAATTTCACCACTGCTCCCAATCCGTTTATTTTACGTTCTTCTTCTCTAGAAATCTGTCTTCGGCTGGGCAAATTTTCCACTCTCTCCGTGGTCTTCTACTTTCTACTCCTTCAGCAATATTCAACCGATCGCCCGACAGCCATTCCATCATCTCTTTTTTCCTGGTTTCATTCTCGGGATGTTTTTACTTCATCCTTAATGGTATCATGAATTTCACCGCCCGGGCTCTTCAAAGCGTTCCATTTGTCAGATCCCATCCATTAAATACCTCCTTTATCTTCATTGCATAAAACTACAGCGTTTTTTGGCTGAGGGAGTGTCTTTGTCTTTGGATGGCTTTATTTGATTTTCTCTCATTTAAGTCGTAAGTTTGCAAGAAAGCCGCTCAGGATCCGAGCCACCTTCAACATCTGCAACGTGCTTTACATGGGGCAGCCCTTGAAGAGTATTCGGAGACTTCAGCTTGTCCAGAATGCAGCCGCGCAAGCGATCGTGGGTGCACCTCGGTTCACCCACGTAACACCTATCCTCCACGAGCTGCACTGGCTGCCTATTGGTCTCCGGATACGCTTCAAGGCGCTAGTCGTCACTTATAAAGCCCTTCATGGTATCGGACCTGGGTACTTGAGAGACCGCCTGCTGCCAATTACCGCCACTAGACCGATTAGATCCCACAGATTAGGCCTCCTTCGAATTCCATCCGCCGGCCAGTGTCGACTGGCGACTACCCAGAGGAGAGCCTTCTCTGTGGCTGCTCCGGCCCTCTGGAATGAACTCCCGGTGGAGATTCGCACCCTCACCACCCTCCAGGCCTTCCGCAAAGCCCTTAAAACCTGGCTGTTTTGACAGGCCTGGGGCTAAAGAGCTGTTGCCCCCATCTCGAATGGTATGACTGTCATGTGTTTTAAATTATGCATTGTTATGTGTCGTTTTTTTAATTTTTTGTCTGTATCCCCTTTCCCTGCTTTGAGTTGTGAGCCGCCCTGAGTCCCCTTCGGGGGAAAAGGGCGGCATATAAATATAATAAACAAACAAACAAACAAACAATACAAACATCGTCTTTCTTGTTTTTGCCAACGGAATTCAGCTTTCCCGACAATCTAGTTAATTTTATTTGGTATTGTTCATCGAGTGATGTCTATAGAGAGAATCGTTATATTGGAGGAAGGCATTTGCTTTAAAGATTGAATTTTCCCGACAGACCTCTATTACCTTCTCTCTCGCTTCATTTCATATACTGAGATCACGTTTCCCCATTATTTTATATACTATCATACTGCCAATATTATTCTAACCTCTTTTTGGTGGGGGAAAGTGTGAAGTGATCTGTTCCGATTCATTTCAGAACAGTCACTTATGGAATAACAATGTTCGGTCAACATTTGTTTCTTTCTAGAACACAAAACATAGAAGAAGAGAATTGGAAGGGAGTGGGGAGGGAATGGGGATTTTGCAGTATCCTTCCCCTGGAGTGGGGAGGGAATGGGGATTTTGCAGTATCCTTCCCCTGGAGTGGGGAGGGAATGGGGATTTTGCAGTATCCTTCCCCAGGAGTGGGGAGGGAATGGGGATTTTGCAGTATCCTTTCCCTGGAGTGGGCAGGGAATGGAGATTTTGCAGTATCCTTCCCCTGGAGTGGGGAGGGAATGGGGATTTTGCAGTATCCTTCCCCTGGAAGTGCGGAGGGAATGGGGATTTTGCAAATCTCTTTTTCTTTTTTTTTTGATCCAACAAATAATCCACAAGAGCCGAGGTGGCGCAGTGGTTAGGGTGCAGTACTGCAGGCCACTTCAGCTGACTGCTAGTCTGCAGTTCGGCGGTTCAAATCTCACCGGCTCAGGGTTGACTCAGCCTTCCATCCTTCCGAGGTGGGTGAAATGAGGAGCCGGATTGTTGTTGGGGGCGATATGCTGACTCTGTCAACCGCTTAGAGAGGGCTGAAAGCCCTATGAAGCGGTGTATAAGTCTAACTACTATTGCTATTGCTAATCCAACAAAGTGGTCTTTTTTTTTCCTTCTCCAAAGACAAAACTGCAATGCATGAGAAAAAAAATTAAAAAGTAGTTTTTGAAATGGAACTTTGTAGTTATTTGGAAGAAGCATCTTAAAAACTTCCTGGCCTGCTAAAGTTCTTACAATTCTAATTGAGAATCCTTGATTTTTTTCCCCCAGGAAAACTTTGTTTGATAAGCAGCCAGCCAGAGCAATCTTTGCCTGCTCCTCCCCCAATTTATCTCTTTTTGGCGGCTTATCGTTAAGCAGGATGAAAAGAACATCGATCACACCCAGTATTGCTGCTTTACAATGAAGAATCAACCTTTCATAACCTTTAAGTAATCAATAGCTCTGCTCTCAAGATTTCCTTGTCAATCTTGACCTAATAATAATGATTGCACAGGCCAACTTTTGAAAACTACAAGGAAGAGATTAACCGTATCAAGCAGAACAGGGATACCAGCTAGTATTAATTACTTTTCAGTGCAAAACAGGAAGAGTAAGCTTGTGGGGAAATGATTGGGCATGTTTTGGCCCGCCAGTGGAGCTGGCAGCAGAATCGGACAGTGAGGAGGTTGGGGAGGAGCATGGGCCAGTCCTGGAGGCTGGAGAAGGCTCAGACGAGGGCTCTGCGTCGGAGGCAGAGACGGGGCAGAGGCTGTCTGGCAGTGATCGGCTGCTTTCGGAGCTAGACAGCAGTGAGGCAGAGGAACAGCTGGAGCCTGTTCCCAGTGTGCACATGTGCAGAGCTGCCAGAAGAAAAGAACAACTCAGAAATCAGGGTCGACTTGGGAGTAAAGCCACAGGTGGAAGGTGAAAGGCCCCTCCCATAGGAAATAAAAGAGGAGTGAAAGGGGAGGGGATTTTTGCAGGAAACAATTCCTTCGTTCGGTTGTTAGATTCGTTTCAGGAGTGTGAAGATCTGTCCGTGAAACTCAGAGACTCTGTGCCAAGTCATTCCTTGCACAGCATTTGGAAAATATTTACATGGCAGCTTTCCAAGATAGATAAGGTCTGTGGTCATAAATCCACCTTTGAAAGACTGTTTGCCGGGCCTTTGCTGAATGTGAACGAGAGGAATTCACATTCGTTGAATAAAAGGGTTTTTTGTCGGGACCAGGACTCTGACTCAGGCTTTTTGGGGAAGCCTAGGTCAAAACAGGGCAGATGTAAGAAAAGACAAGATGCCTTCCCTGTGATTGCAGCAGTATGTGTGGGAACCCAATGGGACGTTCCTTCAATATCTTCATAAATGGTCCAGATGAGGGAATTGAAGGGATTCTCATCAAATTTGATTTCAAACTGGATTTCAAAGTAGAGTCAAGACTATGTACTTTGGTAGATAGACTCAAGATTCAGAAGTGTTCTGACCCCCCTCGTCCCACACCAAAACACTCCAAGCCAAAGATACTTTACGGAATTTATTCACAGACAGACAGGTCCTTGGCAGCAAACCGGCACAGATAAGCTGGGGCAGCAATCCAGCCTGCCCAGCTCACAATACTGTTCATCCAACATTAGTTAATGCGTTGACTTCTGCAAAAGGGGCGTGTGCACAAGCATCCCTTTTATAGTCTGGAGAGGAGCCTAATTACCACCAGCTGAGTGCAATTATCTCCTGTAACTGCGTAATTGTTCCTTACGCCTATTAGCTCTCCGGTGCCGGGCATCCAGGAACAACTCACTGCTGACGTCCGGATCACACTCCCTTGTCTCCTCCCCACTGATCCAAGGCTCAGGCGCCTCCTGGTGGCCAACTAGCCTCTCTGTACCCTGCTCGGAGTCGGAACCCTGTCCAGGGTTCTCCACATCCTCCAAAGCTGACTCATAGGGCCCCTCGCTGTTGGAGTCTGGTGGCAGCTCCAATGGCTCCTGCTGGGCCACAACACAGAAGTATCCTGACAGACTTGAGCACTCTGTCCAAGAAGATGCAGGACAGTGGTGAGCCAGTTCTATCGGCAGCGCCATAGGTGCCACCATCTTGTTTTTGCTTCCGCACATGCGCAGAAGCATTTTTTCAGTATTGTGCATGCACGCGTAGCACTCATCAAGCGCGGGGGGTGGGGTGGGCCTCCCTGAGCAAACCGGCAGTGGCAGCAACTAGAACCCAACCTTACCGCCAACCTTGCTGATCGAAAAGCTCAGCGTCTTAGCCACTGAGCCGCCACATCCCTTAGCATCACTTATGGATGTATGGAAAACATACTGTCCATTCAGCTCTCTTTCTCCTTCAGGGTTTCAGTCCAAATCCCCCAGTTTAGAACAGGCTTTGTGCCACTCCTCGCAAATTGACAGGAAATGATTGCCTTTTTTGGGAGTGGGGGGGGGAAGGGTTGTTTTCCTTTTTCGAGTCTGTATCCCAGGCAGTTTTCTCTGATTTGTAGCCCACGCTGTGCGCCAGGCTGGAAAAGATGAGGTGGTACTATTAATATTTCAGTCGAATCTTTGCTTTTGATTTCTGCAAATCAAATTTCCCCCAGCTCAGCATTTCAAAGGACTCTCCTTGCAGGGGTGTTTGTGGAAATGCTCTTGATCTGTGGCCATGTTTGATTTGGATGACAAGCTTACTCAAGAGCAATGATGGTTTAGATACCGAAAAGTTTGTTGTTGTTTTTAAAGCTCGTAGCAGGCGGGCACCCATGTGTCTCATGGTCAATCGTATCTGAAATACCAAGAGTTGCATGAAAGTTTGAAAGAGTTATCTCCCATCTAGGCAATCGGTTTACTTAAATATTAGCAAATCCTCCGTAAAACACTTCAGGTGATATTTGAAAATTCAGGGAATCAAAAAGGTTATGGTTTTACTCCGGCAGCTTTATTATGGGTACAGGTAGTTCTTGACTATCAACCACTATTGAACCTAAAATTTATGCTGCTAAGAGCTCTACTCTACTCTACTCTACTCTACTCTACTCTACTCTACTCTACTCTACTCTACTCTACTCTACTCTACTCTACTCTACTCTACTCTTACTCTACACCACACCACACCACACCACACCACTCTACTCTACTTGACACTACACTACTCTACTCTACACTACTGCATTCTACTCTACCCTACCCTACCGACCCTACCCTACTCTGCTTTGCTCTGCTCTGTTCTGTTCTACCATACCCTACCTTACTGTACTCTCTACTGTACTCTACTACCCTTCCCTACCCTACTGTACTCTACTCTACAATACTGTACCCTACCCTACCCTACCCTACCCTACCCTACCCTACCCTACCCTACCCTACCCTACCCTACTCTATTCTACTCTAGTCTGCTCTGTTCTGCTCTACCCTACTCTACTGTACTGTACTCTACTGTATTTTATTCTACTCTATTCTACTCTACTCTACTCTACTGTACCCTACTCTACTCTAATGTACTCTACTCCTACTCTGCTCTGCTCTGCTCTACCCTACCCAACTGTACTGTACTGTACTCTACTGTATTCTATTCGACTCTACTCTACTCTACTCTCCCTACTCTACTCTTCTCTACTCTACTTGTAAGGATAATTTCCCCCCTCCACTTTCCATTGGTTGTATTCAAAAATGAATCCTTCCTTTTGGTTGCTTGAACCTGGAAAGAGCTGTTCTGCTAATCTGCTCACCTTCTTGCTTCCTAGAGTAGGTGCTTGGCTTTGTTTGGAACAACAATCACCAGAACATTTTGGCATGACAACAAAGTGAAGAAGGTTTAGAAAAATACTTTTTAATGGTCCTTGCGCAGGCGCACAACAATTTGCATTGAGCTGCGCATGCGCGAGCAACGCTCGGAATGTGCAGGCGAGCGAAGTGAACATGAAGAGAACCATCAGCAACGCTGGCACCAACACACCCCTGGATATCTTGCTCGAGCAGTGGATTGGACTAAAAGACCTCCAAGGTCCCTTCCAGCTCTGTTATTCTCTTATCACTAAAGACAGGACAAAACGCAATGGCGTAATGAAGTTGACAGTGACTAAAAAAGGATTCAAAGTAGACTTCCCCTGGTTCATGAATAAGCCAGATATGGCAATGATGAGATAAAATACTCATATAAATATTCCCTAACTCTCTCGTGGCCATGTTCTTATAACCTAATTGTCTCTGGGTTTGAAAAACACTGCCTGTTACTATTTTGCAGAAATAAACCTCAAAGGCTACCAGCAACAATAACACGAACCTGTAATTGAAACAGTCGTAACCGAATAAGAAGAAATGAAAATAAAAGGATATTAAGATCAGCAGGGAGGAAGGCGGCAATAAACCGGCGTTCGAAAGATCTGAATATCATCCACTTATCGCTGAGGAGAATTAATTTGCTTTCACTTCCTAGATATTAAAGGAAGCAGTACGGAGGGTCCGCGTGGAGACCATTTCACAATTGGATCATGGTAGAAGAAGACCTCTCGGGCTATAACCCATGAGTAGAAATTGCAAGGACAAGTTAGATTATCTGCTGGAAACCATGGATGATTCTGAGCTCACCAATAGGAATACGGCATGATGGGTCGGCCAATGGAACCAGAGCAGAGGTGAGTTCCTACCGGTTGGGACTGGTTTGGCCAAATAAGTAGTAACTTGGCGGCTTGGGTCACTGGAACTGGCAGCAACCCAGGCCTGCCACGCCCCCAAACCGGTTCTCCTATGGCGGTGCCATCTTGTTATTCGGTGCAGAACAATTTTCATTGCATTTATTTTTTATTTTTTAAGGTTTTGCACATGCACAGACCTTTTTTAAAAAAAATAATTTTTATGGAACAGTTTTTTTCCATTTTTTTATCATCTTTGCAACATTTCTACATCATTAAATATCCATTATACTCCTTTTATCCGTATCTATCTATCTATCTATCTATCTATCTATCTATCTATCTATCTATCTATCTATCTATCTATCTATCTATCATGATAAGGGAGGAGAACAAAATGCACAGGGACAGTATATGTGACAGTATATGTGGTGAGAGGGGTCTTGGAGTCCTAGTGGGCAACCATTTAAATATGAGCCAGCTGTGTGCAGCAGCTGCCAAAAAAGCCAACATATTTCTAGGCTGCATCAATAGAGGGATAGAATCAAGATCATGTCAAGTGTTAATACCACTTTATGATGCCTTGGTAAGGCCACACTTGGAATATGGCATCCAGTTTTGGTTGCCACGTTTTAAAAAAATGTTGAGGCTCTAGAAAGAGAAGAACAACAAAGAGGATTAGGGGACTGGAGGCTAAAACATATGAAGAACGGTTGCAGGAACTGGGTAGGTCTAGTTTAAGGAAAAGAAGGACTAGGGGAGACATGATAGCAGTCTTCCAATATCTCAGGGGCTGCCCCAAAGAAGAGGGAGTCAAACTATTCTCCAAGGCACCTGAGGGTAGAACAAGAAGCAATGGGTGGAAACTAATCAAGGAGAGAAGCAACTTAGAACTGAGGAGAAATTTCCTGACAGTTAGAACAATTAATCAGTGGAATAACTTGTGTTGTTGAAGTTGTGAATGCTCCAACACTGGACGTTTTTAAGAAGATGTTGGATATCCATTTATCTGAAGTGGTGCAGGGTGTCCTGCCTAGGCAGGGGGTTGGACTAGAAGACCTCCAAGGTCCTTTCCAACTCTACTATTCTATTCTATTCTAGAAACCAGTTGCCCCTTGAAAAAGCACCTTTGGGACAACCATGACCTGGATGACGGAGAAACTCCATAGGCATCACATGATTGTGGCTTCAACCTTTTCATTTTTTAAAATTTGTTTATGGTTGAATGCAAAGCCTGATAGATCCAAGAAAGGGAAAATATAGATGGGTAATTTTATGGTGATGAAAAAAAAAACCACTAGATACAAAAATGGTGATTAAAATAAATTAAGCAAGCCAAAAAAGAAAACAAATCTAATTAATGGAGGAAAACAATGAAAGAGAGGAAAAACTCCTATAATGACAGTGATAAAATATTAATTCAATCTTTAAATTTATCATTAAAGCTAGACCAGATGGAAACATATGGTTTCGCCTTCTCATTTTTAGAACATGCAAAGTTTTCAGAAACAAGTTGCAGGCACCTACCCAGTGGGCTCTTTAAAACCAGGAGGAGATGTTTCTTTCCAGTGAAATAAAATCGTCTTTTTTGTCAAAGCAGGCAAAGAACCACATCAAAGAAAGTACAGTGGCTTCTGCGCCTGAAAATCGCAAGAAAGAAAAGAAGAAAGAAGAAAGGAAGGAAAGAGGGAGGATGGATGGATGGAAGGAAGGGAGGGAGGGAGAGGAGGAAGAGGAGAAGGAGGAAGAGAGGAAGCAAGAAAGGAAGGAAGGAAGAGAGGGAGGGAGGGAGGAAAAGAAGGAAGGAAGGAAAGAAAGAAAGGAGGGAGGGAGGAAAAAAGGAGGGAGGGAGGAAGGAAGGAAAGAAGGAAGGAAGGAAAGGAGGGAGGGAGAGGGAGGAAGGAGAGGAGTAGAGGATGGGGAGAGGGACAAAGGAAGGAAGGAAGAGAGGGAGGGAGGGAGGAAAGGAAGGAAGGAAAGAACGAAAGGAGGGAGGGAGGAAGAAAAGAAGGAAGGAAGGAAAGAAAGGAGGGAGGAAGAGGGAGGAAGGAAGGAGAGGAGAGGATGGGGAGAGGGAGAAAGGAAGGAAGGAGGGAGGGATGGCAGGAGGAGGAGAAGGAGGGAGGGAGAGAAAAAGGAGAATGAAGAAAGAGAAAGAAAGAAAGAAAAAAGGGAAGGAAGGAAATGAGGAGGAAATGGGGAGAGGGAGGAAGGAAGGAAGGAAGAGAGGGAGGGAGGGAGGGAGGAAATGAGAGAATGAGGGAGGAAGGAGGAAAGAAAGAAAAAGAAAGAAAGAAAGAAGAAAGAAAGAAAGAAAGGAAGGAAGGAAGGCAGGCAGGCAGGCAGGCAGGCAGGCAGGCAGGCAGGAAGGAAGGAAGGAAGGAAGGAAGGAAGGAAGGAAGGAAGGAAGGAAGGAAGGAAGGAAGGAAGGAAGGAAGGAAGGAAGGAAGGAAACTAAACCTCTGGTCCCAGATTGGATCCTGCAACATTATCTTATATCCATCTACATTTGCCTTCATTCGTACAAATATTCTCTTCTATCTGTATCCTTTTGGCTTTGACCATTTGAGTTTCCTCAATCTTGTCATGGAACATCAGGAGACAATGGAGATGCAGCTGACCTTTGGCAGGTCTTGATGTTGGTCCCGATTTGATCCTTGATCCATCCGTCTACTTGGCGCTTCTCCCGTTTCTTTGACACATCGTTGTTTTAGGCCATCTTAGCACATTGTGGCGTTTTTATGCTCTTTTTTTTTTTTTGCATTCCTATGGATAATTTCCCCTTCATTAGAATGACTATTCATTATAGTTCATTAAGCTCACCATCCATTAAAATCCCTGAGAGGTCTATAAAGAGGCCGTCTATCATGATCCGAGATCAGGGCTGTGGAAGCGTGCAGAGAAATTAGATTGTATTCAAAGTGGATTTCGTCCGATTTAGCAAACCGTTGGATTATTTATAGGTTGATTTATACCAAAGCTGCTTTTTCAAGTTGCAACTGGACTTTCTTGTTTTTTCCTTTTTCTGAAGACGTTTCGCTTCTCATCCAAGAAGCTTCTTCAGCTCTGACTGGATGGTGGGGAATGGAAGGATTTATATTCCTTGCAGACAGCTGCTCATTTGCATCCTTTTAGAGGGTCGCTGAGGCCACTTGGAAGTTTATCTCTGTCCTCAGGGCCACCTGAGTGGTGCAAATGGTTCCTCTCGTCTGCAATTTTTTCCCCCTCTGGAAATCCATTCCTCCTCCCACACCATTCAAAGGGTCTTCATCCCAACTTGTGTAGCTAAAAAGTAGAGCTGCTCAGTCATCCACGTCATGGTTGTCCTAAAGATGCTTTTTCAAGAGGCCTCTCCTCTCCCCTCTCTTTCCTTTCCCTCCCCTCCCCTCCCCCTAGTCCTTCTTTTCATTAAACTAGACACACCCAGTTCCTGCAACCGTTCTTCATACGTCCAGTCCCCTAATCCTCTTTGTTGCTCTTCTCTGCACTCTTTCCAGAGTCACCACATCTTTTCTACATCGTGGAGACCAAAACTGAATGCAGTATTCCAAATGTGGCCTTACCAAGGCCTTATAAAGTGGTATTAACACTCCACGTGATCTTGATTCTATCCCTCTGTTTATGCAGCCTAGAACTGTGTTGGCTTTTTTGGAAGCTGCTGCCCACGGCTGGCTCATATTTAAATGGTTGTCCACTAGGACTCCAGGATCCCTCTCACAGTTACTACCACTGAGCGAGGTGCCACCTATACTCTCTACCTGTACATTTTGTTTTTCTTGCCTAAATGTAGAACCTTACTCTTTTCACCGTTGAATTTCATTTTATTAGCTAGTGCCCAATGCTCAAGTTTGTCAAGATCCTTCTGTATCTGAAGCCTGTCTTCTGGAGTGTTGGCTATTCCTGCCAGTTTGGCGTCATCTGCATATTTGATGAGCTCCCCATTTATCCCCTCATCCAGATCATTGATGAAGATGTTGAAGAGTCCTGGGCCCAAAACAGAGCCTTGGGCTACTCCACTGCATACTTCCCTCCATGTAGATGCAGTTCCATTGAGGACTACACGTTGAGTGCGGTTGGTCAGCCAGTTATGAAAAAAGACACCCTCTGACCAGTGGTGGGTTCCGGATTCCGTCACAGAGCCGAGGTGGTGCAGTGGTTAAATGCAGCACTGCAGGCTATTTCAGCTGACTGCAGTTCTGCAGTTCGGCGGTTCAAATCTCACCGGCTCAGGGTTGACTCAGCCTTCCAGCCTTCCGAGGTGGGTAAAATGAGGACCCGGATTGTTGTTGGGGGCAATATGCTGACTCTGTAAACTGCTTAGAGAGGGCTGAAAGCCCTATGAAGCGGTATATAAGTCTAACGGCTATTGCTATTGCTAACTGCTACAACAGGTATGTTGCCATATGCTGCGCGCACATGCACAAATGTCCCGGTTGGCTTAAATACAGGTAAAGAAAGAGGGTGGGCAGATGGGCCCTCCAAAGCACCATTTCGGTATGGTGGCCAATGCTCCCAGCAGCCACCAGTATGCCCATACTGGGACGTACTGGCCAGAACCCACCACTACCTCCGACATTTCTCCTTGAAAGAGGCAACACATCGAAGGAAACTTCACCAGCTACAATAGAATTCCTTCGCAGGGTATTTAGCCAGACAAGGTTTTATATTGATGGCACCAGGTACAGCTGTCTAATTTATTAAAGAGATTGAGAGCTGATTTGCAGCCGCTTCTCTTTACTCAGCCATATAAAACATATCTAGGAAGGCAGCTCTTCATCTTTGTTATATACTCTCTGGGCAATGAGACAGAAGGAGGACCTAATTAAATAAAGAAACCAAAGGAGAGAACATTTGCTCTTATTGCAGCAAACCCACCGGTGAGAAACCATTGAGAGCCATTCTGTTATTTTCCTAGCTTTCCTTTTATTCCCCATCCTTCCTCTTTGATGTTCCATTCTCTCTTCATTTTTACAACTTTATTTTTCAGGGCGGAAATGATTTTCTGAGTCTCCGAAATGACCACCGGACCACAAAAGGTACCTTTGGTCTTTAGTAGTTAGTAGTCCTTGAATACAACCAGGAGTAGCATTCACTTACTTTCCCTACCAGTTCGCAAATGTGAGGGTGTGCGTGAACACTTCCCTTGGACGCCAGTTGTGCAATTCAAACATTTTTACTACCTATTCTATGGACATGGCTTGGTGGGTGTGGCTTGGTGGGCGTGGCAGGGAAGGATACTGTAAAATCTCCATTCCCTCCCAATCAGTTGGGACTCGGGAGGCAGAGAATAGATGGGGGCGCGGCCAGCCAGAGGTGGCAATTACCGGTTCTCCGAACTACTCAAAATGTCTGCTACTGGTTCTCCAGAACTGGTCAGAACCTGTTGAATACCACCTTTGTCACACGTACCCCCATCCATGCATGCCTTTAAACACTGGAGGTTTTTAAGAAGATGTTGGCTAACCATTTCTCTGAAGTGATGTAGGGTTTCCTGCCTAAGCAGGGGGTTGGATTAGAAGACCTCCAAGGTCCCTTCTGACTCTGTTATTCTATTCCATTCCAATCCAACCCCCTGCTTAGGCAGGAAACCCTATACCATTTCAAACAAATAGATGTCCAACATCTTCTTAAAAACTTTCAGTGTTGGGGCATTTACAACTTCTGGAGGCAAGTTGTTCCACCGATTAATTGTTCTCCCTGTCAGGAAATTTCTCCTTAGTTCTAAGTTGTTTTTCTCCTTGATTTGTTTCCACCCATTGCTTCTTGTCCTGCCCTCAGGTGCTTTGGAGAATAGCTTGACTCCCTCTTCTTTGTGGCAGCCTCTTAAATATTGGAACACTGCTATCATGTCACTCCTAGTGTGTCTTTTCATTAAACTAGACATGCCCAGTTCCTGCAACCGTTCTTCATATGTTTTAGCCTCCAGTCCCCCAATTCTCTTTGTGGCTCTTCTCTGCACTCTTTCTAGAGTCTCCACATCTTTTTTACACAGCCTAGAAATGTGTTGGCTTTTTTGATAGCTGTAGCCCACTGCTGGCTCATATTTAAGTGGTTGTCCATAGGTTTTCCACTTCTTCTTTTAAGAGTAGATAGATAGATAGATAGATAGATAGATAGATAGATGGATGGATGGATGGATGGATGGATGGATGGATGGATGGATGGATGGATGGATGGATGGATGGATAGGATGGATAGATGATAGATAGATAAATAGATAGATAGATAGATAGATAGATAGATAGGATAGATAGATAGGATAGATAGATAGATAGATGATAGCTAGATAGCTATAGATAGAGAGAGAGAGGAGAGAGAGAGAGATGATAGAAAGCGATAGATAGATAGATAGATAGATAGATAGATAGCTATAGATATATATAGAGAGGAGAGAGAGAGATGATAGAAAGCTATAGATAGATAGATAGATAGATAGATAGATAGATAGATAGATAGATAGATAGATAGATAGCTATAGATAGAGAGAGAGGAGAGAGAGATAGATGATAGAAAGCGATAGATAGATAGATAGATAGATAGATAGATAGATAGATAGATAGATAGATAGATGATAGCTAGATAGCTATAGATAGAGAGAGAGGAGAGAGAGAGAGATGATAGAAAGCTATAGATAGATAGATAGATAGATAGATAGATAGATAGATAGATAGATAGATGATGATAGATAGATAGATAGATAGATAGATAGATAGATAGATAGATAGATAGATAGATATAAAAAGATAGATGGGATAGATGAGAGATGATAATAGATGGATGGATAGATGGACAAATAGATAGATATAAATAGATAGATGATATAGATAGATAGGTAAGACAGATAGATAGATGAGAAAGAGAGAGACACACACAGAGATAGGGAGGGAGAGGGAGAGGGAGAGGGAGGGGGAGGGAGGGAGGGAGAGAGAGAGAGAGAGAGAGAGAGAGAGAGAGAGAGAGAGAGAGAGAGAGAGAGAGAGAGAGAGAGAGAGAGAGAGAGAGAGAGAGAGAATAATTCCAACATTTTAACCACTACCGGGCATTGGCTCCCGCATTCATGTACCACAGGATAACTCTGGGTGGTTAACAATATTCAAGAGACAAAATACTACAAAAACAAGTTGGGGAGGAAGGGAGAAGGGGAGTAGGCTGAGCAAAGGGGGAAAGTGTTGATCTATCAATCAACACTTTTAATTAATTGATTAGGAGGAAGGTTAGGACCAGATAGTTTTAGGCTTAACTTCAGCTTTACGCTGTGGAAATTTACTGGTGATTTTTTGACCAGCCATTATCTTAACCTTCTTTCATACATTATGAACTGGGGCCGGGGGGGGGGGGGGGAAGAGAAGGGAGCAGGATTGCAACGCACATCCGATATTAAACACCCCAACCTTGCTTAACTTTCTCAGATCCATCAAGACTGATTGCTGTCGACCCCCTAAAATCCATTCTCTGTTACTATGGCACCTGTTCAAGTTCAAGATTTTCTATACAATTTCCCTTAACAACTATGATATACAGCTTTTTCTAGTACGCCCTTGTTTTTAAATGCAACTCTTCCTAATTGGTGTATGTGTGTGTGTGTGTGTGCGCGCGCACGCACGCTTGTGCACATACCCAGAGGTAACTTCTTCCTTGGCAAACCCCGCTGAGCATTTTCGAGAGTTATAAATAGTTTGGAAAGAAGGCTCCATGAATTATATATCTACTAATGCTAAATCCTGTTTCAGATTTTTACACCAGTCTTATTTTCCATTTCAGCTTTATTGAAGGTGGAGGAAAAGATGCCAACATCGTCAAAGATGCAGATGGGAGATTGCAATTCGGGCTTTTATCCTTTTGCTTTAAAGGGCAGATTAAATTTTTTTTTTTTTTTTTTACTGCATTCAGGAGGTTTGCTGGTTTATTTAATTATTTTAAGGATCAAACTTTTAAGTCTGCTTAATCAAAACAAAAGCATAGGTGTGAACAGAATAAGAGAGTTGGAAGGGACCTTGGAGGTTAGAATAGAATAAGAGAGTTGGAAGGGACCTTGGAGGTCTTCTAGTCCAACCCCCTGCTTAGGCAGGAAACTCTACACTTCTTCAGACCAATGGCTATCCAACATCTTCTTAAAGACTTCCAGTGTTGGAACATTCACAACTTCTGGAGGCAAGTTGTTCCACACTGATTACTTGTTCTCTGTCAGGAAATTTCTCATTAGTTCTAAGTTGCTTCTCTCCTTGATTAGTTTCCATTCATTGCTTCTTGTCCTACCCTCAGATGCTTTGGAGAATAGGTTGACTCCCTCTTCTTGGTGGCAACCCCTGAGATATTGGAAGACTGCTATCATGTCTCCCCTGGTCCTTCTCTTCACTAGACTAGCCATGCCCAGTTCCTGCAACTGTTCTTCCTATGTTTTAGTTTCCAGTCCCCTAATCATCTTTGTTGCTCTTCTCTGCACTCTTTCTAAAGTCTCAACATCTTTTTTTTTTATAACGTGTACACAGTGTTCCAGGGCCTTACTAATGCTTTATAGAGCAGTATAGTACCTCGTACCTTGACGACTGACTGAATTATCCGTGTATGACTTGGACTGTTTGATGGACTCTGATACCTCTCTTTCCACGAAAGTAAAAGCCTATTTAAACTGCAGTGCCTCTGTATGCTGGTTTGTGTGTTCTCCAACACAACTCTCACAACGCTTCGCTGAATGTACTCGCTCTCCCAACGAGAAGCTTACCTAACAGATACCATAGTCTTTTGGGACAGAAGGATGCCAATAACGATGGCATAAACTACACTTTGGGATTTGCTAAGCCAAGATGTGGTCCTGGCCATCCGCTTGACTGGCTTCAAAGAAGAAGAAAAAAGTGTGTGTGGGGGGTGTGTGTGTGTCAGATCAATTCATGGAATTGATGCTCATAGCGAATATAAAGATAAAACCAGAGCCTTTCCTTTTAGGATCAATTCATGGAATTTCTGAGCCTCGATCTCTTTTAGCCTTTGATGTGATTTCCTCCCAAGACCATCTGCTGGGTGACTCGTGGGGCCTTTTTCATACCGTGAGTCGGCCACTGGGAAAACAGATTGCTAGACTGGATCGGCCAGAAGTCCAGTCCAGTGGGATGTTATTACGCTTCTGGTCTTACGCTCGCTCTGCCTTTTTCCCCTTTCGGCTTCGGGAACAAATGGCGTGGCCCAACCATCGGCCATAAAACATCAGCCTTGCTGTAGAAAAACAGATTTCTGAGTTTTCTGAAATGTCACCATCGGTATAACATTCCCCCTTTACAGCAATTAGGTTTTTATGCCTCTCCATTTGCTGTCTACCGCAGGAGAATCCGAGACCCGAAATTGTATTAAAGCATGTCATTATGGAATGCCAAGTCTTTTACAACTTCTCAAATTCCGTCTGCTTGGGAATAATTGCTGTTGCTAGACAATTGGAGCCGAAGATTTATGCAAAGTCAGAATGGATCCTCCTCTCCCCGGACGTCTGGCCGAGGGACGTGCATGAGCATATTATTTTAACGACTGGTTTTAACGTTGGTTTTTTTTAAAATTTTATTTTAACGGTATTAATGTTGGGTTTTACACTTAATACTTCCAAAAACGGTTTTACGCTACCTGGAGGATGGTTATAATGCAAACGGTGGCGTATCAGTTCAGTAATCTGTAAAGAAAGTAAAATCATTGGGGGTCCCAAAATTAATAAATTGGCAGAAGCAAAAAAACAAGATTGGTGGCACCATAGTGATAGAACCAGTTCAGGCGCATGTCTGGCTGAGTTACTACCTACTTGGATGAACTGGTCCAAACTAGTTAGGAACCCACCTCTGCTGTGTCTGCCCCAGTGGTGGGATTCAGCCGGTTCGCACCTATTCGGGAGAACTGGTTGTTAACTTTCTAAGCAGTTCAGAGAAACGGTTGTTGGAAGAAATCTCCTTTTGTTTTTTCCCCGCTTTACAGGGCTAATCCTGTAAGGAAGGCAGGAAGGAAACATTCTGGTGTTGTTTCTAGCCTAATCTTTATTGCCCTGCTTACAGAAACTGCCTCTCCGGTTAACCCTTATTACGTTGTAACAGCCAACGCGAAGCGCCCATCGACATGAGTGACATTGAATTGGCCACACCTACCCAGTCACATGACCACTGTGCCCCACCTACCCAGCTGGTCATTAGGACAGAGAACCGGTTGTTAAATTATTTGAATCCCACCACTGTTGTGCGCCCTGCAGTTACTGCATCCAAAACTTGTGTGGGGACTCCTGGGAGAGGAGGGGAGGGGTCAGTGGGGCCAACCAGGAGTGGGATTTGGCGGTTCTCCGGACTGCACAGAATCTTAGCTAGAGGTTTCCCCTGCAAACCCCTATCAGCCCACCCCTGGAGTGAGTGCCTCTAGGACAGAAGGGGGTTTGGGGATGCTACAAGTTAAATTTTCATCAGCTAACATTAACGCCATACCAGCAGAACACATTATCAAGCAGTAACGCGGAAGCCAGAATTACAAAAAGAAAAAAAAGAAGCATTGCAAAAGACCGGGGGGGGGGGGGGGGGGAACAATGAGAATTTCAATTTGGCCAGGCTGATGGAGGCAGGAAGGAGACGAGACAGTTGATGCAACTTTCGCTGTGTGTGACTTTTCAGATAAGCGTGGGAGACACTTGTGTCTAATGGAAGCAGTTCTCTGTGACATCTCCAAGAGGTGGAGAGTGAAATTTCACAGAAGGGGGTATTGGAGACGGAAGCAACCGACGGACATTATCTCAGCCTTCCAGCCAGCTAATTTGTTGATTTTAACACAAGTTGCTGGCTGGTCCCCCATTTTGACCATTAGCTTTGGAATAAAATTATAATGTATCCCCCCAGTGCAGCAGTGACCCATCACATATGGGAAAACAGACTTGATAGACCGTAGATGCTGACAATTAGGAAACAAGGAAACATTTGCCATCTTTTGTGTATGTGTGTTTGTGTGTGTGTATACATATACACACACAATGCATATGTACAATATATATATATATATATAGACATATACACTGTTTACCTGAAAATAAGACAGGGTTTTACTTTCTTTTGGCCCCCGAAATAAGCACTTGGCCTTATTTTCAGGGAGGTCTTATTATTTTTGAGGTGCAGGAGGTGGTGAGCATGGTCACCTCTTGGCTGCTGCTGTGTTGCAATATTTTTGGGGAGGGCTTATTTTAGCGCATGCGCTCAAAAGCCCCCAATTGGGCTTATTATCCAGGGAGGTCTTATTTTGGGGGAAAACAGGGTATGTACACCCCACCCCATATTTTCCCCAAAATAAGACCGAGTCTTATATTAATTTTTGCTCCAAAAGAGGCATTAGGTCTTATTTTGGGGAGGAATACGATCTTAACTGGGGATTATTTTAGGGATAGGTCTTACATAATGAGCATCCTGAAAAAAATCATGTTCGGGCTTATTTTGGGGGGAACACAATGTGTGTGCATGTGTGTGTAATGTCAAAACCTTAATTCTTGGAGATGCGCTAAAACAATCCTTTGGAAAAAGATGTTTAGATCAGTGTGAATCCAATTTGTTTTATGGTTTTCCAGTTGCAATGGAGGGCTGTGAAGGTTGGACCATAAGGAAGGCTGAGCACCAAAGAATGGAGGCCTTTGAACTCTGGTGCTGGAGAAGACTCCTGCGAGTCCCTTGGACTGCAAGGCCATCCAACCGGTCAGTCCTAGAGGAGATCAACCCTGACTGCTCTTTAGAAGGCCAGATCCTGAAGAGGAAACTCAAAGACTTTGGCCACCTAATGAGAAGGAAGAAGGACTCCCTGGAGAAGAGCCTCATGCTGGAGAAGATGGAGGTCAAGAGAAGAATGGGATGACAGAGAATGAGGTGGCTGGATGGAGTCACCAAAGCAGTCGGTGTGAGCTTAAATGGACTCTGGGAGATGCTAGAGGACAGGAAGGCCTGGAGGAACGTTGTCCATGGGGTTGCGATGGGTTGGACACGGCTTCGCAACTAACAACAACAATTTCCTGTCTATTCCTTTACTGTGTTTCCTTATTGTTTTTCTATTTCTCTTTTCTGTGCTTTTAAATTGTGATTTGTTGAATTTGTGTTAGTCTCTCTCTTTTTTCATCATATTTTTTTTAATGATGTTCCTGTTCAAAAAAAAAAAAAGCTAAGAGGCTGGAGGGGAAGAGGGATGAATGTCATTTAAGGAAGTTGTATGCCAATTAGGCTGCGCCGCGATGTCTCCTGTAACAATTATTTCCCATCGCTGGTTTGCTCTGCTCCTAATCACTCTCCGGCGTTAATCGTAACGACATTGGCCGGCCACATTCGTGCCTCCTTAAGTAGACAAATCAACACAGAAAAAGATGCAGCGTAAGCGAAAGGGTCCTCAGACGCCCACCGGGAAACGGAGTTCCAGCTTTTGGGTGGATTTTTTTTTCCTATTTGGCTTCCTCAAAGGGAGGCTCACTATAATCTGCCAGATGCAGGTATAAAACACCTTGAAAAGGAGCAAAAGGAAAGGAAGAGCCACTATGTCTTTCTATGCCTTTTTTCCCTTGTGAATTTCCTTATGCATTTCCCCTCCAATTGCAGGGACTACAATTATCTCCATGCAGCTAAGAAAGTAAAGTCCAAGGGAGCTTTTGATTCCCACCCTCCATTTCTTCCCTATCTTTCCTTCCTTTCTTCTCTATCTTTCCTTCCCTCCCTCCCTCTCTATCTTTCACTCTTTCTCTATCTTTCCTTCCTTCCTTTCCTCCTTATCTTTGCCCTCTTCTCTATCTTTCCTTCCTTCCTTCCTTCTTTCCTTCTCTATCTTTCCTTCCTTCCCTCATTCTCTATCCTTCCTTCCCTCGCCCGCTATCCTTCCTTCCTTCCTTCCCTTCCCTTTCCTTCCCTTTCCTTCCTTCCCTATCTTTTCTTCCTTCCTTCCTTCCTCCCTATCTTTCCTTCCTTCCTTCTCTATCTTCCTTCCTTCCCTCATTCTCTATCCTTCCTTCCCTCACTCCCCATCCTTTCTTCCTTTCCTTTCTTTCCCTTTCCTTCCCTTTCCTTCCCTCTCTAGATTTCCTTCCCCCCTTCCTTCCTCCCTATCTTTCTTTCCTTTCCTCCCTCCCTTCCCACCCTCACTCAGTATCTTTCCTTTCTTCGCTATCTTTCCTTCCTTCCCTCCCACACTCCATGTCTTTCCTTCCTTCTATATCTTTCCTTTGTTCTCTCCTTCCTCCCTTCCTTGTCTATCTTTTTCCTTCCCTCACTCCCTATCCTTTCTTTCTTCCCTGTTTCCTTCCCTCACTCCCTATCTTTCTTTCTTTCCTTCCTTCCTTTCCTTCTTCCCTCCCTCCCTATCTTTCATTCTTTCTCTTTTTCTTTCTTTCCTTCCTCCCTTGACTATATTTTTTCCTTCCCTCACTCCCTACCGTTGCTTCCTTCCTTCCTTCCTTCCTTCCTTCCTTCCTTCCTTCCTTCCTTCCTTCCTTCCTTCCCTCCTTCCCTCCCTTTGCCTGCAATACTGCACTGTGCCGCCAGCTTCAAATAAAAATGTAAACTCTTGATCCTGATTTGCTCCTTGCTGTTTCTCCAGGGCATTTTGACCATCAAAACTAATGATGTAATTAACATCCTTAGAATTCTCAGCAATCTATTCGCAATCCTAATGGCGGCCATCCCTCCCTCAGTATCTTGCGCAATGGCCATTAAGTTGAATTTCTTCATAATATTATGTTAGTCTTATTTCATCCATTCCCATATCTGTCGTCTAGCTATCTAGTCATCGATCAATCAACTGCCGGAGAAACAGAAGTAAAGCATTACAAGACATTAATCAATTTACAGATTTTTGAAATTAAGTAAAATCCATTAAACCGACAAATAAAAATGCCGGGAGAAAGCTGAAAATAAGAATTCATGTCCTTATTTTCACAACGCGGGCATGAAACACAAAACAAAGGGGAAACTTTAATTTCCCCTCATTTCCTCAGTCGCGTTTATGAGGAAAAATTTATATGATTTTTTTTTCTTTAAAAAAAATTTTTTTTTACTGAGTCGGGAAAAAAAAGTTGAAGACAATATCAAAACTCCACTTGAAAGAAGGGAAAATGTCAGGGTTCCAAGTAAGACCCCCATTTTCCCACAGTAGAAATTGTGGCAGGCCTGAAGGCCCAAATTAAAAGATGGCTTCCAGGTCTGACAGAACAGTTGCTAGAACCTTCTGGTGACTTTCAATTCCCAGAGCCTACGGATAGGTTGTGCTGATTTGGGAGTCCTTCAAAGCTACACGTCGGAGGTGTAAATTTAATTTCAGGAAGACATCCAGCAGCAGCATCCTTCAAAAGTTTTGGCATGCTTGTTTTTTTTTTTATATACTTTTTATTTATCTGCTAGATTTTTCTCCCACCTTTATTATTTTGGTAAATAACTCCCGGCACTGAAGAAAAGTAACGTTCCTTCATCCTCATATTTTCCCCACAGCGACAACCTGGGGAGAGGAGTTGGGCCTGAGGGATAGTTGTCACCTTAAACTGTGGTCAGCCGAGGACAACCTGTAATGTTCTCAGAGCAAAAATTAGAAAAATGAAAAACGCCTCAGGCCGTGAAGGTGAACCTATGGCACGGGGGCAGTGGTGGGTTGCAGGTGGTGTGCCCCAGTACGGGCATACCAGAGCCTGCCCGGAGCACTGGATAACATTCCGGTATGGTGCTCCAGAGGGTCCACCCGTCCGCCTGAGCTCCTTACTGGTCTTTTAATTCTTCGGCGCTTCTGTGCACGGCGCGTACAGCACCTGCCCGATGTTCCGCTGAGCAGCTGGAGTGTTGCGGAGGCTTGCGGGAGCGGTAAGACGTATTCGTGTGCTGCACACATCCATATGGACGACGCCGGGCCTGTTTCAACCCAACCGATTCGAACGGGATCCTGAACCCACCACTGCACGGGGGCCTATAGGTGGTACGCAGAGCCCGCTCTATAGGTACCTGAGCTATCACCCCAGCTCAGCTCCAACCCATATGTGTGTGTGTGCCTCCTGACAGCCAGCTGATTTTTGGGTCTCTGTTACACATGTGCGGGGGGCAGTGTACATGCGAGAGATGCACGTGCAGGCGCGGGGGCTCATGTGCGCATGCAAGGGGGCAGGGGAAGCACGTACATGCACAGGGAAAGGGGGGATCATGGAGTGTGTGGTATGCCCTCCTGCACAGCCCATTTTTGCTCCCAGGAGGCTGCAGGGAGGCCTACTAGGCCCAAAATGGGGTACGGGGGGGAGTGTGCCCCCCATGGCCTTTTTTTGCTCCCAGGAGGTTGCAGTGTGGCCTACTAGGTCCAAAATGGGGCGTGGGGCGAGTGGACACATGTGCAGGGAGCGGGACGCGGGTGTGTTTGTTGCACACACATTGCATTATGGGTGCGGGTGCGCACTTTTGGCACGCGACAATGAAAAGGTTAGCCATCCTTGGCCTAAAGAGTCATAAAGAGTCTCCTTTTGAAATCAGTCGGAATTCAATAGGAATTAAGAGTGGGATGATTTGAACATTTTGGTATAATTGTATGTAGCGACCATTTTATATCAGAAAGATCTTTGTATATTAAATGGACCAATGATGATGTAATGAACAATTGATATACATATGATCTGAAATACTTAACCACAATATGGATTAATAATTAATAATGGAGAACTATCTTTGGAACTCTGGATGATTGGTGACATTATGGTCAATTGAAAATATGAATGAATATTATAAATTAATTAATTTTGAGCAAATACGATTCTTGTTGCAGTTAGTATGTGTAATATT